>NC_092224.1:40958345-40969255 GCF_036320965.1 Panulirus ornatus
TTTTGCCAAGCTGATTCGAAACGTAGAAGCTGTAATCTCAGCCGGTTCATTGTAGTGAACACTCTTTTTTTAGATACGATCTTTTTTTGCTTGCTTGGACCCTTTCAGTCAGATTTTTGTTCTTATTTGGGTGCGATGCCAGAATTGATAAGCGTATCAGCTTTGGTGTGATTTCCAGAAACCTTTGAGGAATACAATTCTTTTTTTGCCAGTAGACAGTTTACCATTCATATTTTTTTTCCCTGAGATGCAGCTCTCACCAACAGTATTAGGCACAATATGGACCGATGTCACTTTTATTCAGAGAAACCCTGTAGCCTTACCCATTGGGCCCAGGCAGGGTTTTGTATCAGAGGCTTTTTTCCTGAGTCCCATCCAAATTCCTTTGGGCATTTGATTGAAATGAATATCCCGACACATATTTTCAACCACTTTTGGCGTTTATTGGGTCCTTGGTACGCTGATGAAAAATGGTCGTCATTCCATGTTTCTTCATGACCTTAGCTTATCCAGAAATATGTTTAGTAAGATGAGACCGTCAGTAAAACTCATTAACATACACAAAGAATAGCAGTGGACCCCAAGACTTAACCCTGCGGAACACCCAATTGTGACCCCAGCCATTTCGAGAATAGGGCCTCTCATCTGCGCCCCTTTTTTCACTTCCATAAAAGGAAAACTATTTTTCAGTGGAGGAATCTATCCCTGGACTGAAGTTCTAGCTTTTTAAATTTAAATTTCTCCGAGGGGCCCCACAGTGTAAAATAAGTTTGTGGCAGTCTCAGGAAGATAAGTTACTCTTTCTATCTCTCTGACATAAAGTGAGGATCACCTTTTTCATTTTAACCAGAGGGATTACTTTCCCTGGATCTTTGTTGTTTCAGTCAAAGTAATAGTTCATTTGCGTTTACTTGAAAATTCTTTCCAGCGTTTTTCCAAAACACAATTGTTAGCAAAGCTGGGGCGTTTTTTGTCGAAGTTCGGGAAAAACCTTGGAGATATGTTGAAAATTTGTCACTTGGCTGTTTAATGGCGGACTAACCCCGGCTACAACCCCTCTCACTGCCCTCTGTCAAAGCCAGCAAAACCTGCGCTAGATAATTGGACTCCACCCCTAGTGTACATGGCATTCTCCCGTAAAAAAATCCCAGTTTTCGAAGGAATGACATATTTTCGTCTGGAACATAATTTATTCTGCCCGGCACTATGCACTCATTCCCCTGGATAACCATTCCTTTCAACTCCTCTAAAAGGGGCAGAATACCACATGATACTGCTTTTCCCCACCCTTGCTCTTAATCTTTATAGCTACCTTATACTTATCTTTCAACTCTTGGCCTTCTACGCTGGGGCAGACATTTGCCTTTCCCATCACCAGAACATATTGTTTCCATTCTGTCTATGAAATGTCCCCCTTGGCAAGGAAAAAAACCAACCTTATCCCATTTTTCTTGTTTCGCTTAAAATGGGTCTGTCCATATTTCCTAACCTGTCTGTTTACTAACAATCCCGTAGAGGACGAGTTGTTAGTGTACCTCGTACTAGAACACCTAAACAGTTCGAATTAGGCAATTTAGTTCACCGTTGAGGAGGAAGACAACGAGGAGATGTGCTGCTGGACCATGCGGTATAAGAGCCAGAGACGTGGCGAAATTTTAGAATGTATTGTAAACCAACTGATGAGGGCGTTTTTATTCACTTTCTTGTTGTACTTAGGGAAAAGATTTATGTCCCAGTGTTGGGGACTGGATGTATTATGTTGTCTTGCCCAAAAGGGGTATGTAAAAGATGACCCAAACCCAGGCAGGCCCCTAATTAGAATGTGAAGGTGAAGGAGAGGGAGAAAAAAGAAAGAGGGAAAAAGTATGTTAAAAATGTTAAGGGAATAGAAAAACCTTTCCATTTAAAAGGGTTGGGTCTTATTTGTTAGGAAAGGGCATGAGGGACATGGAGGGGGGAAAGAAAATTCCTAAGCTTGAGGTGTAGGGAAAGAAACAGTTGTCAAAAAATGCCTCACTCTTGGTTTATAACGGCCAAAACAGTGGTTTATGTGACGTAGTTAGTTTGCCATCGTATGGTCTAAGTAATGAAGGGGGCTTTAAAAGTGAGCTCTCAGGTGTAAAACTAGAATACTACCTGTTTAGAAATGGGAAATTTAACTAAAATTGTGGTTAAGAAAGATGGATCAAGTTGTGGGTTAAAACTGGATTTAAAATTTTCTGAATTATTTTGGGATCATTTGTCTATATGTGGGTTTTCCCCCCTTCCAAATATGATGCATACTCTGTAAAAGGGGACGAATCGTCGTATGTGAAACAGAACAGCCGTTCAAAACAAAAGATTGGGGATCTAAATAGGACCCCTGGTTTCTAAAGGTAGACTTAGCTATTTGTATTTTGCAAGGTATCTAATTTAGTTGTATAGTGACACTAAGCCGTATTAATGAGACTTCATATATATATATATATATATTTTATATATTTATATATATATTTGTGTGTGTATATATATATTGGAAAGGATCACAATTTTGCGCGTGATCAATTATATTCCTGAGTCCACAAGGAAAATGAAACTACAAAAAAGAAATTTAACAGTTTGTTCTTATTCTCCTCCTTCCACCGCCGTTTCAGGAGTTTGTGTTAGTCTGCTGGTACTTGTTTTTCCCTGGGTTAGTGTTTTGGGGATTTGTTTTTCCCTTGTGTTAGTGTTTTGGGTTTACTTTGTTTTTCCCTGTGTTAGTCTGTTGGTACTTGTTGTTCCTGTGTTAGTCTGTTGGGTACTTGTTGTTCCTGTGTTAGTGTGTTGGTACTTGTTGTTCCTGTGTTAGTGTGTTGGTACTTGTTGTTCCTGTGTTAGTGTGTTGGTACTTGTTGTTCCTGTGTTAGTCTGTTGGTACTTGTTGTTCCTGTGTTAGTGTGCTGCTACTTGTTGTTCCTGTTTTCATCATTATCATACTGTGTTTCCAGCGGTTACTCTTGTTACCGCTGGTGTTAGAGCAGCTCTAGTGGTCCTTGCTGTTCCAATGGTTTCTCAAATAACATCTGTCTCGGCAGTTTCATTAAACCAGTTGTTCCAGTCCTTCCAACAATCTCACTTATTCGGCCGCCTAGAATAGTTCCAGTTTATCTTTTTTTTTCCCATATTTGTTTGTTCCAGTGATTCCAAGAACTTTCCCTTTTCCAGTAGTTCCAGGAGCTCCTTTTGTTATAGAAGTTCCTCGTTGTATGGTCCAAGTGTACAAAGTATACCTCTTATTCCATCTATCCCAAGAGCTCATTTTGCTCCAGGGCTTTTAATAGTCCTTGCTTGTCCAGGGTTTTCAGACACTTCCTCTTGACTGAGCGTGTAGGCGTCCCTATTTTTCAGTGGTTCCATAAGTTTCCCTCGTTTCCAGTAGTTTCATCTTTGATGTTTCCATGAATTCCTTTTATTCCTGTACTTTCGGGAGTTACTCAGGTTCAAATAATTTCAGAAGTTCCGCTTCTTTTATTTGTCCAAAGAGTTTCTTTTTTTTTCCAATAGTTTCAGAATTTGTTCTCATTTTAGTGGTTCCAAGAGCTCATTTTGCCCAATTAGTTACGTTTATTCCTGGTATTCTTATTTCAGTGATATCAAAGTTTTTCTCTTTCTACTTGTTCCATGAGTTCCTCTTGTTCCACTAGCCCTTCTTCTTCCATTAAGTCTAGGAGTGTTTCTTGTTCCAGTGGTTTTCGAAATCCCACCTGTTCCTGTAATTCCTTTTGTTTAAGAGGTTCCAAGAATTCCTCTTATTCTAATGACTCCACGAGTTCCTCCAATAGTTTCTCTTGTTGCAGTGATTTCAGGAGTTTCTCTTGTTCTAATGATTCCAGGAGTCCCTCTTGTTCCAGAGGGTCCAGAAATACCTCTTGCTCCAGTTGTTTCAGGTATTCTTTTTGTGCCAATAGTTTTAGGAGTTCCTCTTGTTCTAGTAGCTTAAGGAGTTCCACTTCTTCCGGGAGTTCCTCTAGTTCTAGTGGTTTTAGGAGTTCTTACTGTTCTAGTGATTAGATGAAGTCCTCTTGTTCCAGTGGTTCCTCTTCTTCTAGTGATCCCAGGAGTTCCTTTTGTTCCAGTGATTCCAGTAGTTTCTCTTTTTCCCGTAGATTCAAGAGCCTTTTGTGGTTGGAGAGGTCCTCCCTGACATTAGTGGTTTCGGTGGTTCCAACGGTGCCGTATTTGCAGGGCTTTGGGGGCCGGCTCTTCTTCCGTGACTAATTATGATATTTTAAATTTGTTCTTTATGGGATGAGTAGCGGAGACCGGTGAGCCCCCTTATAGGGCCCAATTCCCTAGGGCTCTGACCCTACCTCCCCCCCCTTCCCCATCCCTTCCGCTTGCCTGTCTGTCCCCACTCACACGGGAACTTAGCCACCCACTCACCTTACCAGTTACCCACTGCCGACCAGCTCTTGCCCACCTGATCCCACTCATCCACCCACTCAGTCATCTGTTGTAACTCATTTAGCCGTTCATCTTCCCATTCACCCACCAGCCCATACCTCATCCCCCTACCTACATATCCTCTGCTCTCCCTTTTTTACCCATGTCGTTCGTCTTCATTTCAATCCTTGTCCCCCTGTTCACCCATTCATCCCACACCCAGGCGCATTACATACCCATCTCCAGATTCATCCAAACTTTCAGTAATCCGGCCATCCACTCAAACCCTCCAAGGAGCTTCACCTCCTCCGTTAAATTTGTATCACTCTAACTATTCGTCCAGCCTCCACTAAACACGATGGTACGACCTTTGTACAAGGGTACAGCAAAGAGCACGGATGGTGACCCTTGAGCATAATTGCCCTTTTCCTCTCACTTGACCTCTGAGGGTTAGATCAAAGGCCAGGCTATGTTCTACCAGGGGTCGTACCGTCGGGTTAGGGTTGTGCCGTAGTCTAATGGGGTGAAAGTATTTCCCTTTCGTTTAGATTCGTGGTTGCATGGGATTATTTTCCGTTCAGTGTCCGAAAGTAAAAGACTAAGTTTCGCAGTAACACTTGTTGAATCTAACTCTTTGAAAGAATCTTTTAGGTGTGCTTGATGGCTGGAGGAAAGTCGTTTAGGCAAGACTTCTGTATGTTGTATGTGGTACAGCAGATTGGTGACCGGCAATTTATTCTTGGATGAAGAGCAAAAAATATTGTAGGGAAAACAGCCATAGGGCACGCAAGGGAGAAAAATAATTCAGGAAGCTTGTCTCTGTTTCTGTTCACCATAACCAAACACACAACAACACACACAACACACACACACACACCTTTGGGTCTTACTGAAGCATGTTGTAGAAAGGTAAGTAGTACAAATTTGGGAGTATGCAATGATACAAAAAAACAATTTTGGGCGTGCGGTATGTTGGTGTGTGGGTGGCGGGGCCCTGTGGTGTGGTGTTGGGGTGAGAGCGACGGTTGCAGTTACGGCGGCCCCCGCTTTAAACCGTGAATTGTGAATTTCAAATGAGCCCCCAGCGGGACGGGTTATATGGCGCCGCACCAAGAGGGCACCACGTGGGTGGAAGTTTGGGTGCTTCGGCTGGGAGGCGTCTCCAACCATGGGGGGGAGGAGGGAGAAGGTGGTGGAGCGCAGGGAAAAAGGCTCCTGAGGAGGAGAAATAAAAGGAGAGGGCGAGAAGTGGGGGTAAAAGAAAAGGGAAGGAGCAGGAAAATTTTGTGAAGGGGAACGTGTATGAGGGAAGGGAAGAGTCGTGGGAAGGAAAAGAAACAGAGTGATCATGAAGAGTTCATTGCTGGGGAGAAGGAAGGGAAAGAGAGAGAGAGAGGGAGGGGGGAAAAGGGAAAAGGGTGGGGTGTCGGGGGGGGGCACGAAAAAGTAAGGTGGGAAATGTGGGATATTTTAGTCAGGGTAGGGGACCGCGGCTGAGTCCCCATTAGTTGTATGTGGGGAGAGGGAGACCCTTTTTGGGGGTTTGGGTTGAGGGGGGTCTTGTAGTGCTGGCCTAGGGGGGGAAAAGGGGAAGGGGCGGCCAAGAGGAAACCAGGGAAATTAAAGAAAACAGGGGTCTCAAGGTGGGGGAAAAAGGGGTAAACCCTTACGGGGGAAAAAACATAGAAGAAGATTTTGGGAAATACCATCGGCGGTTTGGGGGTTTCACCTAACTTGTGTCTTAAGGGTAAAGGTAAAAGGCCAATCCCTTCTATACGAAGTTCATACCTCGTGAACGGCCTCCCCCGGTGTTAAAAGGGTTCCCAGCGTGCCCGGGCCCCCCGTAGGACATTGTGTGTCGAAAATAAAGGGATCACCTACCCACCTGCTAATTACCCAGAGTAATTTTAATACCCGTCGAAGGGGGCCACCTAGGATGAGCAAGTTTGGGGGGGGGTGTCCCCTTTCCCCTTTCTGGGGTATACAAGACAGAACAACTGCGTCACTCATTCACCCCCCCATAATATGACAGGCCATGACGGGCGCAGCTTTATATGGAAATACGGGAAAATTTTTTTTTTTACAGTGATTCTGCTGCGTGACCCGGCAAGGTGGCCTTGGGGGGTATTTGGAGGCACGAGATTAAAAGTAAATTTGGAATATGGGGAGGTGGATGGCGGGGTTTAGATAGGGGTGGACATTACCGTTTGGGGGGAAGTGGTTAGGAAGGAGGGGAAAGGCTCTAGGGTGGCAGAAAACAAGGGGAGGGAAAAAGGCGGGGAAATACTAGCTTTTTTATATATGTGGGGGATTTCATTTGTTCCTCCCTCTTTTTATTGTAGTAACCTGCCCTTACAACCTCCGCGGTGTGAGGTAGCAACCTCCCGGGGCCGTCGGCGGTGTTTTTTTTTCCCCCCAGGAAAATAAAGGAAATTTCTAGAAAATTGTATGTGGGGCTCATGAGGAGGGAGGGCCTTATGCCCCCCGAGGGAGGGAGAGGTTAGAGATTGTGCTATAGAAAGTGGGGGGGGTTTCATCTTTTTATTATCACTTTATTACAAACATTATAACTTATCGTATTTCCCCCCGCCAGGGAGTAGTGCCCGGAACACAGACGAAGAATGGCCCATCCCCCCATTATATTTTTATATTATATATTTTTAAAATATATTATATTTTTACATAAATGGGCCCTACACGCACATATAAACCCAAAAATATACATATATTTTTTATATTATATTATATAATATTATTTATATAAATTTTTATATTATATTATATATATTATCCCTGGGGTTGGGGGGATTATGAATATTTCCCACGTATTCCCTGCGTGTCGTAGAAGGCGACCAAAAGGGGAAAGGGAGCGGGGGGGGGAAAATTCCTCCCCTCTCTTTTTTTTTTTTAAATTTTCCAAAAAAAGGGAAACGATTTTTGGGGGCCAGGTGAGGGTTTTCCCCTAAAGGGCCCCAGTCCTCTGTTCTTAATGCTACCTCAAAAAACCCCGGGGTTTAATTTGGCGAATATTTTTAAAAAAAAAAAGAAAAATATTTTATATATATTATATTAATTATATATTAATTATTATTATATTTATTATATATATATTTTAATTTATATTTTTATTTTAATTATATATTTAAAAACATATGTAATTTTTTTCCAAACCTTGCACAAAACTTTTAAAACATGTTTTACCATGTCAAAATTCTTTATTTTGCTCCCCTTTCTTAATATTTTATATATATTATAAAATATATTATTTATTATAATATAAAATTTTTTATATATTTATTAATAAAATTATATATATATTACATAAGCCAAAATTGGGGCCCCTTTTGGGGGGGATTAAAAAAATTTTCTTTGTTTTTTCCTTTCATTATTTTTGAAAACTTTTGTAGAAAGAAATCATTATGTTTTTGGGGAATCTTTAGTTCGTAAAGGAGAGGAAAAAATTTTTCAAAGTTAACTTTATCTGATGTTTTGTGCAACTTTTGGGGGGATTCATTGATGAAAGGGCATTAGTGCTGCTTTAAACGGGTGAAAAAAAGGGGTTTGGGAAAAGAATTCAGATGTTTTTGCAACTTTTTGAGGGAAATTTCTTACGTTGTATCGGGCGGGGGGGGGAAGAACCCCTTTTTTTCCATTATTTTGGGGGGGTTGGTTTTACGCTTTTCCTTGAATGGTTGTTGAAACAGCTACAATGGATCGGGGTTTTAAATACCTTGGGGTTTGAGGGCCCTTAGCCCTTTGACTAAACCCTGTACAAACCCTTTGGTTTCCACAAAGGGAGCCCTTGGGTGGGCTCAAGGGGTTAACTAGGTTTTTTTTTCGTTTTCAAAAAAAAACCAAAGCGATACGTACAGAGCTGTTTTGGAAAAGGGCCCTTCCCTTCCCTGTTGTACCCCTTTACATTTGGGTAGAAGAATGGTGGGTTGGATAATCTGCCTTGTACAAGTGGTGTAAAAGGGGTTTTTGGTTTACAGGTCCCCAGACGGTGTCGGCTTTTTATTTTGATCTTTAAAACTACGGTGGAATTTTTCAGTTTATGATTTTTATTATGAAAAAGTTTGGGCTTTGTTATAATTAGGGTTTGAGGATTTTAATAGAGGCCCAAAATTTAAATTTTTACGCATTAGAGTTAAAAGGGGGAATTTGGGCAATATTTTAGGGAAAAATTTTTATATTTTTGGAAATTATATTTTGGGAAAAAAAAAAAAATTTTCAAATTTGGTTTCAATGTTTTTTGGGAAAAGTTTTACTGTTTTCCCACCAAAAAATTTAAAAAATTTTTTTTTATAGCCCTTTTTTTGGATTTTAGGGGTTGTATAAAGATTTTATAAAAACCCGAAAAGATACGGGGAAATTTTACAGTTTTTGGGGTTTCGGTTTAATAATTTAAAGGAAAAATTAAACTGTTTATTGAAAAAAACCAGAGGTTTCAGTGTTGTGGGGTTTTTATTTTGGTTATACCAAAAGTGACAAAAGGGGATGGGTTTTTATCCCCATCTTTTTTATGTTGGTTTCTGGGAATTTTTTCGATGCCTGAGGGTTTAAACCTTTTTGCCTACTTTTTGGGGGAATATTTTTGGGAAAAGGTTTTGGAAATTTAGGGGGAAAGGATTTTTGTTGTTAAACCCTCGACCGTTTTTAAAAAGGCTTTGGAGGGAAGTTTCTTCATGTTGGCAAAATTGGGTATTGGAGGTTGAAAAAAATTT
This sequence comes from Panulirus ornatus, assembly GCF_036320965.1. Classification (NCBI taxonomy): domain Eukaryota; kingdom Metazoa; phylum Arthropoda; class Malacostraca; order Decapoda; family Palinuridae; genus Panulirus; species Panulirus ornatus. The sequence continues at coordinate 40,967,474 of NC_092224.1, forward strand.
TTTATGTTTACGGGGTTTAAATTTATAAGGTGGAAAAAGGGAAAATTTATTTTGGGGACGAATTGGTCGCCCTTTTGTTTTATTGGGGGGTGAGCAAAAAACTTTGGCTGAGGTAGAGGGGAAAAGGGGTTTAAAAAACTTTCACGGGACGGGGTTAAAGGGGGGGTTAAAGGGGCAGGGGGAAAAAGGGGGGGTTAAACACATGGCATGAGGCAAAAGCAGGGAAGGGTTACAAACAGGGGGAAAAAACCCATGAAGGGTGAAGCGGGAAGGGTTTACCCCTCAAAGGGGGAAAAAATGGGAGGTAAAAAGCGGGGAAAGGGGTTACACATGACAGAGGTGAAGCAGGGAAGGGTTTAATAAAATTCGGAAATAGGAGGGTGGGGGGGAAAGGAAGGGGAAGGGGGTTAAACATTGTAAAATGAGGTGAAGGGGGAAGGGTTTTTGGGGGGGGTTTTAAAAGAATAAAGGAAAAAGAGTAAGTAGCTGGGCCTGGGGGAAAGTACAGGGGCCTATCCCCATGGTTTATCCAGCAGGGGAAATTGGGGGGGAAAAATCAGATAACTCCGACGGTTTATTACTGACAGACATTTATGGGACCCACGCCCGGAGGGGTTTTGGGCCCAAAGTGGGGAAAAAGTAGTGCCTACTAGGCCCCTACTGGAGAGGGGAAGAGAGGGGGTGCGGCCGTCTGGGGGTTTTAAATTTCCCTGGGGGCCCAACCCAGGCCCATCCCGGGTGAAAAGACGTGGGGGGAAACCCCTGGTCGGCCCAGGAAGCACCCTCATTAGCATTTTTCAAAGGGGATATTGATTGGGCCATAGTGGGGCCCGGAGGATTTTAGCGGGACACCCCATGCCCCCCAGGGCCGGGTGGGTGGGGAGGTACCCCTGCTTTTTTGATTTGAACTGTTAAATGGAAAAATTTGGGTTTTGAAAAAGTGCCCAGGGGGGGCGGGGGGGCCTGCCGTGGTTTTTTATTTTAAGCCCGGTTTGAAAAAAAATTTATAAAGCCTTATAAAAATTTAGTGGCCCCGGGGGGAAAAAACCCTGTTTTGCGTTCTAATTCAAACTTGGTGAAAAAGATTTTGTTCAGAGTGTATGAAAATTAGAGGGCCCTTATTCAGGAAATTACTAAAGTTTTTTTTTTTTACATTTGACGAATAGACGGGACCCTGAGATTGAGCCCACCGTTTGGTCCCTGGAACCAGGGACATCGCTGAGGAAATTTATATATTGTACATTTTAAAAAAGTTTTAGAAATAAAGGTCGTTTTATGCTTTGAGCTATTTTTACGTTGGATATGAAAAGTTTTTGTGCCAGAAATTTTGGAGGGGTTTTGTGTTTAAGAATTTAGTAAAGTTTTAAATTGTTTTATGTCAGAAAAGTTGTAAGGGGGTTTTTTTCTTTTAAAGAAAATTGGAAAAAGTTTTTAAGTTTTTTGTTTTGGGAAAGGAAAATTAGTAAAGTGTAGTTTTTAGGGTTGAGAAATTTGGTAAAAGTTTTTAGTATTGGGGTGTTGGAGAAATTATTTAAGTGTAGAAAGTTTTTGTGTTGTTTAAAAATTTTTAAATGAAAGGGGTTTTTTTGGTAAATGAGTTGAAAAAATGAAAATTGTTTTGTGTCGAAAAGTGTATTTTCTGATTTTTATTTAGTTTTTTATTTTAAAAGGTGTTTGCTCTCAGGGGTTGTTCAGTAAAGGGGGTTTTCTTTTGCTGAAGCAGCGTCTATCGGGGGTTTACCCTTTGGAACATTTAGGGGTACGCCCCCCGGGAGCAAGATG
>NC_092224.1:40969355-40984486 GCF_036320965.1 Panulirus ornatus
GGCCGCGCTTCTATGGCTTCAGCTACTCGCCCGACGGGGATCTGGACGCCCTGCGCAAAGTTCAATGGGCGCGGTATCGAGGCGCCCAGACCGCCAACGGCCGTCATGCAGGCCACGGCGCTGGACGTTTTCGCTGGAGGGACGGCTGTGGGTGCAGGACCATCTGGCCGTGGTGGCGGGCGGTTCCTATGGAAGTGCGACGCGCGCCTTCAGGGACCGTTAGAACGGCGCCAATGACGCGGACCGACTATGATTGGTCTCGCCGGCGGTCTGGGCCTGTTGTGGCAGGCGGATGATGGCGCGCAGGTCTACCGCCCAATGTCAACCGCTCGGTCGAACCAGCCGACCTACGGGCGTCGGTGGCCGCGCCCGCTGGACCGGCTTCACCCCCGTGAAGGTTCGACGCCTGGACCGGCGAATCGGCGCACGCGGCGGCGTTGGTCCCCTAGCCTGGGACATCGCCGCCTTATCGCAGCGCCATCCAAGGGGCGAGATGTCTGAATTCATCACCGGCCCTGAATCCCGCCGCCACATCAACGCCGACCCGACCATTCATCAAGGATATAGAGGCGGGTTTGGACTGGCGCCTGCCGTTCGGAACTGGGCGTTGCTTGGAGGTGGTCGGCGGCGCTAGCTGCGCTGACTACGCCTGGAGCGTATTTCCGTTCGAACGGCGACGCCGCGTTGGGGCGACAACCGCCTGCCGGTCGTGCCGAGCTAGCCTATCGGGCCGATCTGACGTGGCGGGCATCCGTCGGGGGTCTTTTTCTGACGCCCTCCGTGAATGGGCATCAGCGCACCTTACGTCGGGACTACGCCTAACAACACTGAAAATCGCTGACTAGCCGTCTCGGCTGAATGCGGATGGCGGTCGCCTCGTAGGGCCTGACATCTTCGCCGTTGCGCGCAACCTGACCGACAAACGGTATGTGGCGAGTTTTCGGCCATCACCGACGCCCGCCTCGCCTCCACCGCCGTCTTTACCCCGGCGAGGGGCGCGCCGTCTTCGTCGGCCTGAGAATGGCCTACTGATGGTGACGCGGTCTTCTCCCGCTCCGCTGTCCCGGGCCTATCGTGCCGTCTGGCGCTGGCACTTTACGGGGCGTGCTGGTCATGCCCTTCCTGATGCTGCTGGCCCTGACGGGCGCTCTGTATCTGTTCAAGGACGAGATCGATCAGGCCGTCTATCGCCCCATGATCCAGGTCGCGGATGGCCCCGGTCAGGCCCGCCCGACGCTGGCTGACGGCGGCGGCCGGAGCGGGTTGAAGCGTGCCGCCAATATCCTGGTCCCCCTTCGCGGGGATCAGGCGGTTCGCGTCCGCGTCGATCGTCCTGTCGGCTGCAGAAAACCGTTTCGTCGATCCCCATACGGCCCGGGTCACCGGCGTCACCGCTATGGCGGACGTGATGGAGACGATCAAGGGCCTGCATTCCCTCAGCCTGTTCGGAGGGCCATGAACATCTGGTCGAGATCGTCGCGGGCTGGACCATCATCCTGTTCGCCCGGGGATCTATCTATGGTGGCCGCGCGGGCGGGCGGTTCGCGGTGTCAAGCCCACGACCGTTGATGTGCAGCGCCGTCCGTTCTGGCGCGACCTGCACGCTTGACCGGCTTCTTTGTGGGCGGGGTGGTGTTGTTTTGGCGGTGACGGGAATGCCCTGGTCCGCCGTCTGGGGCGACCGCTTCATGGCTGTGGTGCGGAGACGGGTCTGGGCGCCCGCCTGCCCCCGCCGCGCCAATCCGTGGAGCCACGCCAAGCACAACGCGGCGCCCGTCGGCGTCGGCTGGACCCTGCAGAACGCCGTCCTGCACGGCCATGCCGCCCATGATCCAGTCTGGCGCGCGTCATGGCGACGGCCGAGTCGCAGAAACTGGCGCGTCCCTATGTCGTCAACATTCCCTCCACGCCCGATCTGGCCTGGACCGTGGCGCGCGTCAGACGCGAAGGCGAGGACGCCCGCAGTTCTTATGTGGACGGCCAGACCGGCGCCGTCCTGGCCGACGTCCGCTGGAGCCAGTTCGGCCTCGGCGCCAAGGCCTTTGAATGGGGCATCGCCGTCCATCAGGGAATGCAGTACGGCCAGGTCAACGCATCATCATGCTGGCGGGGCTGCATCGGAGTCTGGGTGCTGGCGATCGCGGTCTGGTCATGTGGTGGAAACGCCGTCCGCCGGAATGAAGCCGCACGACTGGGCGCGCGCCGATCGCTCCGCCGGCGCCCGCGTCCGCACCGCCGTTCTGGGGATCGTCATTCCCCTTTCATCCTCTATCCCTGACGGGACTGAGCCTCCTGGCCGCCCTGCTGTCCTCGACATGGATCGTGCGCAGGCTGGCTGCTGCGCCCGACCCGCGACTTTCTGAAAGGACCTTCCGACATGAAACGCATCGCAAATCCTCAGCGCCCTGCCCGCCTGTGCTGATCAACGCCTGCAGCCCGGAGCCCGCCCGCTCGACGCCGACGAGCCAAGCCCGTCGCAGAGGTCACCGTCTCGAAGCCTGGTGCCGCCCTGCCGAACGGCGCGCAGGCGGGCGCCTGCTACGTCACCCTGATTTCGGAAGCGAATGACAGTTGATGGGCGGCAAGACCCCGCGCGCCAGCGAACTTCAGGTCCACGAGATGAAGACCGAAAACGGCGTCATGAAGATGAACCAGATATGACTGGCATGGATCTGAAAACAGGGTCAGGCGGTCATGCTGGCGCCCGGCGGCGCCCACCTGATGCTGATCGGCTGACGTGAGCCTTGGTCGCCGGCGAGACGGATCCCTGACGCTGGAGTTACGCCGCCGCCCCCGCCGTGCGGTCGAGGGCGACCGTGGGTCAGCGCCTTCCATCAACGACGGACACGGCGCTCATTAAGCCGTTATTGAAGCGCAAGCCTGACAAACCGGTTCGAACGGGTAAAGGCTCGCGCCTCAAGAGGATACCCAGGGCCCTTAAAGTCGCGATCGTCGGCCTGCCCAATGTCGGCAAGTCCACCCTGTTCAACGCCCTGACCAGACGGCGGCGGCCCAGGCCGCCAACTATCCGTTCTGCACCATCGAGCCGAATACCGGCGACGTGGCCGTGCCGGAGGCGCGCCTGAACGCCCTGGCCGAGATTGCAGGGTCCAAGGAAATCATTCCCGCCCGCATCACCTTCGTCGATGTCGTCCGGCTGGTGCGCGGCGCGTCCAAGGGCGAGGGTTGGGCAACCAGTTCCTGGCCAACATCCGCGACTGCGACGCCGTGGCCTTCGTGGCCCGCTGCTTCGTCGACGGACGACATCACCCACGTCGTAAACCGCATCGACCCCATCGCTGATTGGAGATCATCGAGACGGAGCTGGGATGCTGGCCGACATGGAAAGCCTGGAGCGCCGCGCCCGCAGCTGGAGAAGCGCGCCAAGACCGGCGACAAGGACTCCGGCCTGACGTGAAGCTGGTCGATCTGGCTCTGGCCCAACTGCACGCGGGCAAGCCCGCCCGCACCGCCGAGGTGTCCAAGGAGGACAGAAGGCCTGGGGACATGCTGCAACTGCGACGGCCCTGCCCGCCCTCTATGTCTCCAACGTCGAGGAAGGCAACGCCGACAAGGGCAATGAGCTGTCCGACAAGGTCGCGCCCCCGCGCCGCCCGGACCAACGCCAACTCGGTCGTCATCTCGGCCCAGATCGAAATCCGAGATCGCCGTGCTGGACGACGAGGAGCAGAAGGAGTTCTGGAGACCCTCGGCCTCGAAGAGCCCGGCTGAACCGCCTGATCCGTGAAGCCTACAAGCTGCTGGGTCTGCAGACCTATTTCACCGTCGGCCCGAAAGAGGCCCGCGCCTGGACCATCCCTGTCGGCGCCACGGCCCCAGGCCGCAGGTCGTGATCCACACCGACTTCGAAAAGGGCTCATCCGCGCCGAAACCATCGCCTACGAGGATTCGTGGCCTGCGCGGCGAAGCCAGGCGCGTGAAGCGGGCAAACTGCGCGCCGAGGGGCAAGTCTACGGTCGTCAAGGACGGCGACGTGATGAACTTCCTGTTCAGCTGACCTTTCAAGGGCGTCGTCCGGGAAGGGACGACGCCTCAAGCTCCCACTTGACCCTGCACGCAATAGGCGACAAGCGTGCATCGTGCGATCTGCACGGGGGTGAAATCGGGCATGTCATCTTTGCGAATTCTGAGCGCTGCAATCGCGGTGCTCTTTCGTCTTGCCGAACGCGGCGTCCGCCCAGACTCTCAGCGGCGTGAATCCACCCCTTCATAATCCATGACGCGATTACAGCCGGTCCGGGGATCGGCGTCGAAGGACTGCGCTCGTGGGCAGGCCTTGATCGTGCAACATGCCACCTCGATCCGCGCGGCCCGGCTGGATGCGGACACCCCTCCCTCGCCGGTTTCCGCAAGACCAAGACCTTTGCGGCAGGATCGTCGATGTTCGGCGTCTATTCGGCGACGGGCTGGGCCTATTGCGCCGTCGCTGAAACGACGGCGGCATGGTGGGCGGGCGATGAGTTCGTCTGCTACGAAGATGCCGACAATGGACGGTCAATTCGAAACCGCCATGCACTCCGGCGCACCGTTCTGGGCGTCTCCGTTGTTTGTCTTCCAGTTGGGCCGCAAACAGCGCTGCCCCAACCGGCCCCTACACGATCCTAGCGCCAGAAGATGGCCGGCGGTGGATTATGTCATCACAGCCGCGGTTCAGCGTCCCCGGACACGCGACGCCTCGCTGCCGCTGTCACGGCCGTCACCCTGAAGGGCTGGCTTTCGACAGGGACATCAATTCCGTGCCGACCTCCATCGGCGGCTGGAGCCAGAGCGCGCAGTTCGAGCCTGGCAAAACCGCTCTTCATCAATCTGATGGGCGCCGAGATCGAGATTCTCGACGTGAGTGAAGACAACACCATCCGCTTCCGGGTCCTCAAGCCCCGCCGCCAGGTGCAGCGCATCACCATGGGCGTCACGACCCGCACCACCGTCGTGCGATTTTCATTCCAGGTTGATCATGTCGTTGATGTTTTCACGGCCCTCGCCGCTGCGCTCGCCTGCAGGCCGCCGCGCGCCTTCGCCCTGCCGAGGTGCCTGAACCCGTCCGAGCAAGACGCCGCCAAGACGTCGCCCGTCCGAAGTGCGCAGCATCGGCGCGCGCCTCTGGGACGGGTTTATCGGATGAGCCAAGGCCCAGGTTGACGAAATCTCAGCAAGCCCGCCCCGCAGGCGGTTCTGACCATTGAAGCGCCCGCGCCTGCCGACCACTGACTTCCGCCTCCTGGATAATGGCGACGTCCTCAGCCGGACAGGTCGCGCGGCCTGCCGCCTTTGCGACCATCGAAACGCCGCCGCCCGCAACATACGCAAATACCGGACCGGCAGGCGCCGTTTATGGGCCGGGATTCAATGGCGACGGCGACTGGTGGTGCTGGCGCAATGGCGATCGCTATCCGAATGCGAGGACGCCGTACAGACATCTACTGCTACCGCGACACCCGACAACGATGGTCGTTTCGATGTCGCCAAGGAAACGATACGCCAGAGGGACAGCCTGGGTCTCAGCCGGTTTTCAGTTCACCGATCTTGGCCGCGACGAACGCCTTACGGCACGATTCCTATCGGCTTGGCGGACACGGGATTTCGCGGAAAAGGTCGTGATCCGCTATCGACGGTCCTGGAAGCGCGCGGATCGGCTCAGACGGCAGTTGGTGACGGTTGTGGTCGAGTTCCAGTTGTTGACCGCCCCGGCGTTCATGCGCCCCGCTCCGACCGGCAATATTCTCGTCCAGCCCGCTCAGACCGAACCCAGCGACGGCTTGGACATCGTCGCGCCCTTGATGGTCCAACTGGATAAGGAAGGTCGCGGTCGCTACTCGGACGCGCGCGGGTCTTTACGAAGTCGGACCGTGTCGGCATTGACGGAAAGGCCCGCGCGAAACTGGTTTCCGCCCTTCCCGCCGGTCGCACCCTGTTGCTCACTCCCCCGACGCGGAGGAGGTTCCTGACCCTGATGATGGCGATGCAGTTGCGGGGGCCCCGCTAGGCTCTGTCGGCGAGGCGGACGGCGGGCGTTTCGGTGTCGCCACCGCCCTTGAGCATCTTCTCCAGCGTATTCCCGGGATCGGGCGCGCGCGGCGAACCGGGACAACGGGACAGCTTCACGTCGCCATGTCCTGCTCCACATAGGTCAGGTTATCACATCGCCGGTCGCGGCCATAGCACCCGTTCGGTGCGCGGCTGGCCGTTCGCGATGCACGACAGGCTGGCGGCATAGCCGCTTCCGGTCTCGCGGATCGAAGCGATCTCACAGCTGTGTTCATGCCCGTCGAACCGCAGCGGACGTGATGGTGTAAGGCTGTTGGCCCCCTGCGGCTGGTCGCACCAGCGCAGATTGGCGGCCAGATTCCCACGAAACTTCTCGGCCCGCGTGCGCCAGCGACGATGGTCCCTTGGGCTGCACCTGCTGCATCGCCTCAGGCGTCCGCAGGGCTCGGCCGGTTCCGTCGGCGGATTAACGTCGCCATTGCCGCAGGCCGTCAAAAAAGCGGCGGCGGCAAAGTAGCGGGAAAATTGCAGTTTTCATCCTGGCTGAACGCCAAGGCCCCAGTTTGGGGTTCAAACCATGCGCTAAGTGCGGTTGATTCTGATAATCGTTCGCACTAACAACCGCGCAAATCCCCCACCGGGGCATAATGCGTAACCTTCTCCTCCTCACCACCGCCGCAACCGCCTTCAACGCCGTCCTGGCCGCCCAGCCCGCCTTTGCCGACGACACGACCCAGGTCGCGCGACCGACGTCGATCCGATCATTGTCCTGGGCACCCGTTCGGCGCGCCTGGCGTCCCAGACCCCGGCACCGTCAGCGTCATCCCCAGCGACCAGATCGAGGCAATCTGGCCGCGGACATAAAGGACCTGATCCGGTTCGAGCCAGGCGTCAGCGTTCCCACCTCGCCTTCCCGCTTCAGCCGGGCCCCTGTCGGGCGCCGGCCGTGACGGGCAACTCCGGCTTCACCATTCGCGGCATGGGCGGCGTCCGTGTGTGATCATCAACGACGGCGTGCGTCTGCCCAGCGGCTTCAGCTTCGGCGCCCAGGCGGTCGGGCGCGGCGGCTTATAACGATCTGGACCTGATCAAGTCGGTCGAAATCCTGCGCGGCCCGGCCTCGGCCCTGTACGGCTCGGACGGCATCGCCGGAGCCGTGGCCTTCACTTCCAAGGACCCGTCCGACTTCTTGTCCAGCGGTCGGGAATTTCGGCGCACGCGCCCGTGTGGCTACGGGTCGGCGGATGAGGGCTGGACGAGGGCGTCGCCTTTGCTGGCCGCACCGGCTCGGTCTCGGGCCTGTGGCCTACACGCGCCGCGATTTCCAGGGAGACCGAAAACAAGGCCAATGTCGGCGGCGTCGGCCCCACGCGCACCGAGCCAATCCTCAGGACTTCTCGTCGAACGCCATCCTGGGCAAGGTGGTCTGGGACGTGGGCCCCGGGGCCACACCCTGCGGCCTGACCTATGATCACCTCGATTCCGAAATGGACGGCGACGCGCTGAGCAGCCCGCTCAGCCACGGTTCTGGCCGTCACCGCACACGATGTGACCCAGCGCGACGCGTCAGCGGCGAATGGCGCTTATCGGACTTCGCTGGCTTCGCTGACGGTTCGATCAGCGCCTACTGGCAGGACTCGACCACCCGCCAGTACACCTTTGAAGACCGCACCCCCGCCGTGGACCGCAGCCGCGACGTCACCTTCGACAACACCGTCTATGGGTCGCCGCCGGGCGGCCCGCGTCTTTGGCGCCGGCAGCGCGATGCAGCACCGCGTCACCCTCGGCGCCCGGACTGGTCCAAAACCACTCAGGAAGGCGTGCGCGACGGCGTGACCCGCCCGTGGGCGAAAGCTTCCCCCCCCGCGCCTTCCCCAAGACCAAACTACCAACTGGCGGGCGTCTTTGTTCAGGACGAAATCGAAATGCTGGGCGGCGCGCTCAGATCATCCCCGCCGTCCGCTATGACTGGTACGACCTGTCGCCGGAAGTCGACGCCTGTTCCCCGCGGCGGCGACGGGCCAGAGCGATGACCACATCTCGCCCAAGCTGGGCGTCGTCTATTGGGCCGGCAAGATTCTGGCGTCTTCGCCAACTACGGGCCCGGGCTTCGCGCCCCCTCGCCGATGCAGGTGAACAACTTCTTCGAAAACCCGGTCTTCGGCTATGAGTCGATCCCCAACCCGAACCTGAAACGGAAACCAGCGAAAGCTTCGAGGCCGGCTTCCGGCTGCGCGACATCGACTTCGGGGCGGGCAATTGCGCCTGAACAAAAACCGCCTTCGCCACCCATTATGGGCAACTTCATCGACCAGGTCGTCGTCAAGCGGCACGGGCGTCCCCGGCGTCGACCCGCTGATCTATCAGTACGTCAACCTAACCGAGGTCGACATCAAGGGTCTGGAAGCCCGCGCCGACATCTATTGGGACAACGGTTCAGCCTGATCGGCTCTGCCGCCTATGCCGGGGGGTGAACAGACCAACCGACGGCCGTCGCACCGGGCCCGGGCAGCGTCGATCCACTCAAGATCGTGGCGGGTCTGAACTATGCTGCTCCGTCAGGCGTCTGGGGCGGTTCGGCCACGGTCACCTGGTCGGGCAAGAAGGACGCGGGAACCTACAACCTGTCGTGCGGAACGGCCTGCTATCTGGGTGAGAGCTTCACCTTCTGGACGTCACCGCCTACTGGAACCTGACCGAGCGCGCCCCGTGCGGGCCCGGGGCCTTCAAGTCTTTGACGAGACCTATGGCTGGTGGAGCGATGTGCGCGGTCTGGGCGCGGCCTCGACCGTCAGGACGCCTACACCCAGCCGGGCCGCCACTTCGGCCTGTCCCTGACCCTGGTCTGTGATCCTCATGGCCGCCAACAACCCAAGAAGGTCCGCCCCATGCGCGCCATCCTGATCGCCGCCGCCCTGCTGACCACGACGGCGCCCCCCGCCCTGGCCCAGCAGGCTGCGGTCCCCGCCGTCGCAACCGCCGCCCCCACGCCCGCCAACGCCTTCGAACGGGATCGCCAGTCGATCCTGGCCCAGGCGGGCCTAGTACCGCGTCCACTTCGACTATGCGCGAAAATGTCAGTTTCAAACGCCGACTATGATCCCGTGGAGAAAGCTGTCGGGCGGCAGCGAGATCGTGCGCGTGGTGTACGACCACGGCGACCGCATCAGCCTGCAGCACACCTGGTCATGGAGCATGAAGGCAGTCGATCGTCGTCAAACACTGGCGTCAGGACTGGGTCTATCAGCCCCAGACCGTGCTGACCTACGCCGGGCCGAACCAGTGGACCCTGACGCCCGTTCCGACCGACCAACGCACGGTGCATGGTCCCAGACGGTGTGGCAGACGGACGATTCGCCCGTTACGGCGGCGTGGGTCACTGGACCTATGAGAACGGGCTATCGGTCTGGACCTCGAATGCAAACGTGGCGGCCTTTGCCGCCGCGACGCAGTGCGCAACCCCATCTATGACCGCTATCTGGGCACGAACGCCACGCCCTGACGCCCGCAGGCTGGGTCCACATCCGGACAATGTGAAGATGTCGGGCCGGAAACGGCGGCGAACCCGTCGCATCGTGCAGGAGGACCGTCATCACACCTATGACCGGTCGACCAACTTCTCGACCAAGGCGGGCGATGACTACTGGACCAAGACGCAAGGCTTCATGGGCCGCGATCCGCGACGCTGGGACGCCGCCATCGCCGCCGGCACGGCGTTCATGTGGCGGAGGTCGGGGACACACGGCTCGGTCCCGGCATCCGCTGATGACCTGGCGGACAAGGTGTCGGGCGGCGAACTGACCGAGGCCGCCGCCATTCGCCCAGGGCCGCGCGGTCATTCGCCCAGGCCACGGCTCGATAGAGCCTTCCCCTTTCGCGGCCCGCCACCCCTTTCAGGGCGTGAGATCTCGACGCGAAGGAGCGACCCCTTCGGCGTCGATTTGATTCAGCGCACTTTGGTCAGCCGTGGCGTTGCGGATGGGTGTTGAACTCCGCCGTCGGCTTCCATGCGGGCCAGTCCGTGCTGTCGCCACGTCAGCCCCAGCCGATACAGCAGGTCCAGGTTCTGCAAGGCCGCTGTGAAGTCATAGTCAGCGCGCCATTCGTCCGACAGTGGTGATAATTACCGCGCCATCTGCCCCTCGTAGTAGGGCTTGCCCTGCCGCGATCACCGCCCTTGATGAAATCGCGCCCGGTCCAGGGCATCAGGGCCGGAACCGCCGCCCGCAAAGTTGAAGTGGTCGGAACGGTAGTAGAACCCCTCTTCCGGGTATCCGTCGCCGGTGACCACCCGTCCCTGCACGGCGGCGAACCGGCCCAGAAATATCCTCCAGCTCTGACTTGCCGACGCCCGAACACGGCCACGTCCCGCGTCGCAGGGGTGAAGGGCAGTCATGTCGATGTTGATGTTCGCCGCCGTCTTGGCCAGCGGATAGACGGATCGGCGGGCATAGGCCTCTGAACCAGCAGCGCCTGCTCTTCCGCCGTGACATGCAGGAAGACCACGGGTGCGTTCCGGCGCCGGGCGGTCTTGAAGGCGCGGGCCATCTCGATCAGGCCAGCGGTGCCCGACACGCTATTTGTTCCCAGTCGTCCATTGTAGATGTCGTCGCCGTTCGCATCCGGCTGGGACGCCTTGCCGACGTGGTCCAGTGGGCGGAATAGATGGACGTATTCGTCGGGCGCTGCGTGCCGGGGATCTTGGCAGCAGGTTGTTGGAATGGATCACCTCGGTGTCTCGGCGATGTCGACGCTAGACGGGCGTTCATGTCGAAGGTCCGCCCAGCCCCGCCGTCTGCGCCCGGCCACGGCACATCGGCGAACCGGCCGCCGCGATGGCCGTCGCCGTCTGTGTGTTGATCGCGCCAGTAAAGCGCGTGTCCTTGGCCCCCTTGATCGTCATCTGCGGGCGAGTGCGCCGACCCACAGAACGCCGCCAGCGACCGTCATCGGTCTGCAAGGTGATGGACGCCGACCGCCCGCGCTCCAGGCTCCTGCGTCTTGTGCGTGGACGGCCGTAGAAGTTCGGGTCTTCCCCCATCACGGCGGGCTGGCCGCGCTAGCACCACCACGACTTTGCGGTCAGGTCCGTCGAACCATAGTCATCCCAGCCCCGCTCGGGCGCCAACGACACCGTATCCGGCAAAGACCAGCGGCGCATCGGCGATCTTGAGCACAGGGTCGGCAGGCCCCCGCGCGCAGCGTGATATCTTCACCGACACAGGGGGTGGGCGGACGCGTCCGGCCCCGTCCAGGTCCCCGTCGGCGCCCGCTCAGGCCGAAAACGCACCAGATCAACCGGCTGAGCCAGGATCCGTCCCGCCCGCCTGGCTCCAGCCCCAGGGCCTCATATTGGCGTTGCATGATAGGCCAGGGTCAGACGTTCGCCGACCAGGCCGGGGAACCGCCCCTCCAACTCATCCGAAGCCAGATTATTTGATGTGGTCGACAAGTTCTGCGCGCTGAACTGCGGACGGGCTGCGGACGCCGTCGCAAGGCGTCGGTTGTGGGCGACTGGCGCAACCGCGGGGGCAGACGCACAGGCTGGCCAGCACCAGCGCGGCGATGGCGATATAGGGCGAACGACGAAGGGTCATGAAGCAGGCTCGAAACGCAGGATGGAAAAAAAGGGCGGATCGGCCCGGCCCCTTCGTTTGGCGGCGGCGTCAGCGACGCTGGGCGTCGGTTTCCGAACGCACAGGCCCGAACTCGGAACCCGTCTTCCACTTCGGCCATCGCGGTCGTTCGCCAGGGCGCGACGACACTATAGAAGACCTGCGGTCCTCGATCATGCCGCTGTAGTCCCAATCCGGCGACCATTCGTCCGCCGCCTGGTGATAGCGTTTGGCGCCGTATTCAGCTCGCGCCGCTTCACGCTGGGCGATGGGTTCACCGGTAGTCCCTCGGCTGCCGGCATAGGCCATCGGCACGCCGCGCTTTGCCAACGGGAAGTGGTCGGAGCGGTAGTATGTGCCGCCGCATTCTCATAGTCGGCATCAGGGTGCGGCCTGCGGCTGGATCGCCGCCGCCAGACGCTGTCGAAGTCACGACTGGCCATAGCCGGTGACGCCCAGGCCCGTGACCGGCCATAGACGTTCATCGAGTCCATGTTGAAGCCGCCGACGAGTCTTGGCCAGCGGATAGACGGATTGGCGGCGTAGTATTCCGAGCCCAGCAGGCCGCTTTCCTCGCGGTGAAGCTGTATCATGACGACCGAGCGTTCGGTGGGCGGCGAGGCGTCCGAACATCCGCGCCAGCTCCAGCAGGCCAGCGGTTGCCCGAGGGCGTTGTCGACGGCGCCGTTGAAGATGCGGTCGCCGGTCGCGTCTGGTTCGCCCATGCCGATGTAGGTCCCAGTGGGCGGGTGTAGAGGACCTCCCGTCTCATCGGTGTGGGGTCGTGCCCGGCAGGCGGGCGGATGAGTTGTGCGAGGTGATGCGGTCGGTCTTGACGTCGAACTCGGTCGAGAAGCTGGCGCCCGGCAGGGGCCACAGGCTGGAAGTCACGACTTGCGCGCCTGAACCTTCAGCGCTTCGAAATCAGACCGGCGCGGGCGGAACAGGTCGACCGCCACGTCGCGCTGAACCCAGCCTTCCATCGGCACGCGCTCGGCGGCGGCGTTCTGGCGCAGGATGTCGAACTGCGGCACGCCCCACGAGTTGGCCACTGTCTGCAGCCGTATGATGCAGGCGCGGTTTCGTGGACGATCAACACGCCGCCGCGCCTGACGCGCGGCCTCTTCGTACTTGTAGGTCAGCGCCGTAATAGGTCATGGCCTTGCCGCCGAAGGTGTTCAGCGACGGGTCTTCAAAGTCGGCTTCATGACAGCACCACCAGAATCTTGCCGCGCAGGTCCTGGCCCTTGAAGTCGTCCCAGTTCCGCTCGGGCGCCTTGACGCATAGCCGACGAAGACCGCGGCGATCTTTCAGGCTGACGTGGTCAGCAGGGCGGCGGGTCGAGATCGCCACCTCGCCGGCCCTGCGTAAGCGGCAGGGTCCAGTCGCCCAGTTTCAGCGAGGCGTGGATGTGGACTGGACGAAGCGGTTAGGATCACGTCCTGGGTCCACTGACCATTCGGGCCGCCCGGCTGCAGGCCCGCAGCCTCATACTGTTTGCTCAGATAGGCGATGACCTTGGCCTCAGCGGCGGTGGCGATGCCGCGTCCTTCGAAACTGTCGTCGGACAAGACCCGATGTCCTCAGGATGAGCCGCCGCGTCAAAGGCGGCCTGGCGATTGCACCGCCGCGGATTGGGCGACGTGGCGCAGGGGACAAGGCCGCACCTGCCATCAGGACGCTAGGAAGAGAGTGACTTACGCATAAAGACAGGCCCACAGCCATGAACGAGGCGTGACACCTAGGGGGCCAGTCCGTCCCTGTCGATTCCAGACTGCCGCCTTGCAGGCCAAACAAAAACCGACCGGAGCGAACTCCGACGGGTGAGCATTTCGTCTGTCGGCGGGACCTTAGTGGGCCACGCCTTTCCAGATGCGGCGGTAGCTGGCGTAGGTGTGATGCCCGCAAGATCAGCAGGAAGATGATCACGCCGAAACCGGCCTGCTTGCCCCTCGACATCTTCGGCTCGGACGTCCAGGCGATGAAGGGCGCGCATCCTTGGCGTACGCGACCGGTCGACGTCTGGGGCGAACCATCGTCATAGGTCACCTGGCCGTTCTGCAGCGGCGGCGGCATGGCGATGAAGCCGCCGGGCGGAAAATGCTTGGATCGCCGTCCAGAACGGCGTCAGGTCGCCGGCCATGTAGGGGTTTGTAGTGCTGGCCGTCACGGATGGTCACGCCCGCAGGCGCATCCTTGTACCCGACAGCAGCGAGTAGATGTAGTCGGCGCCGCCGTGGCGGGCCTTGGCCATCACCGATCAGGTCGGGCGGCGCGGCGCCGCGTTGCCCGCCGCCGCCGCCGTTGCGTTCGGATACGGGTTGCGGAACTTGTCGCCGCGGCGTGCCGTCGCGCTGGATGGCTTCGCCGGTTTCGCTGTCGATTCGCGATCGGTTTCCTTGGCCAGAGCCTTCACGCGGGGTTGTCGTTCGGGTTCGTGGTATTTGGGGGTTCCAGAACGGACCATGAGCATCGCCCAGGTTCGATAGTGCATGAGGTTTCATGCTGTGAAGGCGGCGCAGACCTCGTGATAGACCTTGTAGGCCGCGTTGCAGCTGGCCTTGGTCATAGGTTCCGAACGGCCCGTCGAAGCTGAACCCGCCGAGCGCGGATGGGCGGCCCCCCGAAGCCAGGGCCGGAGCCGCAGCCATCAGACGACAGCAACGGCGGCCGAGGCGATGATGGTCTTGATCGACACGGTCTTCATTCCAATCGTCATGACGCTCAGCCCTTCTGCTCGGCGGCGTCCGCACCGGTCAGCACCGGCTCGGAGATCGTCGCGGGGATGGCAACGGCGTTTCCTTCAGACCCACAGAGGCATGATGATAAAGAAGAACGCGAAGTAGTAGGCGTGAACAGACGCGTCAGCCACAGGTAGGAGTTCAGGTCGCCGTCAAAAACAGCGTGAGGTCTTGAACGAACGAATGACAGGCGAATCCGGTAGTTGACCACGCGCACCAGCCCAGATCCCCCACGCCACCACCAGGAAGATGATGAAGAAGGTCGCATCGTCGGACGGTAGCGCATCGAGCGCACCTTGGAACGTATCCAGCCAGGGCAGGACGAACAGCACGCCGATCGCGGCGAACATGGCCACCACGCCGCCGAACTTGTCGGGGATGGCGCGCAGGATCGCGTAGAAGGGCAGCATGTACCACTCGGGCACGATGTGCGCGGGCGTCTGCAGCGGGTTGGCCGGGATGTAGTTGTCGGCGTGGCCCCAAGGGCGTTCGGCTGATAGAGACGAAGATCGCAATCAGGATCAGGAACAGGATGATCGCAAACCCGTCCTTGGACCGTGAAGTCGGGTGGAAGGGCAGCAGGTCCTTCTTGGCGGGTCCTTCGGGATCGGATGCCCACGGGTTTTCTGACCGGCAGCGTGCAGCGCCCACCCGGTGCAGCACGACGAGGGCCCAGAATGGGGGAAGGGGAGCAGATAGTGCGCGAGAAGAAGCGGGTTCAGCGTTTGCTTGTCGATCGCCGGGCCGGGCCCCGCAGCAAAATCAGGA
>NC_092224.1:40984586-40995798 GCF_036320965.1 Panulirus ornatus
CATTCAAACTTCCCCCCAAATTTGGACTTGTCCCTCAACCCAACGTCCCAAAAACATTTTTAAATTCCATTTACTCTCAGCTTTTTCTTTCACCATTTTAAAACCAAACTCAGTCATCAGCTTCTGCAGTTCACAAAATCAGTAACCAGCGCTGTATCATCAGCGAACAACACGATCAATTCTCAACCCTCTTCATCCACAGCAGACTTCATACTTCCCCCCTCCCCCAAAAACCCTTTTCCTTTGATTAACCTCCCTAAACCCCCATCCTAAACAAATTAAACAACCAGGGAGACATCCCCACCCCCCCGAAAAACTGTATCCAGTGAACCTCATTTTCCCTCTCTTCCTACCGAACAATCCCCTTACCCCCTCGAGAAAAATTTTTCACTGCTTCTAAACTTGCCTCCCACCCATATATTTTAATACCTTCCACAGAGCATCTCTATCAACTCTATCAACCAGGTTTTCCCCCCAATCACAGCCTTTTTCGCACATAAATCTACAAGTTTTTCATCATTTCCATTAAACAACCTGAACACCCCCACTATATCAATAAAATATATAAAATATTTTAATTTTTCAAAAGGGAAAACAAAAAAGGCCACTTTTCTTTCCCAAAACTCGCCTTTTTTTGGGCCATGGGGAAATTCACCAAAACCACTCCCCCTTACACACCCTGGCCCCCAAAGCTTTCTAGGGTTTTTTACCCCAGCGTTCAATGCCCTTTTTTTCAATCCTTTCAGATGTCGCCCGGTACCCATCTTTCCCAAATCACTGTATTCCTGCACATTTTTTCACCCTTCTGTATCTTCAGATCCGACCCGTCAAAATCTTTTCAGTCCTCCTTCCATTTCCCAAATTGGTCCTCCCCCCTTTCCCCCTTTTTCCTAAAACCCTCTGAACATATATCCTTTTGGGTTAATTTCCCCTTCACTAAATTCCTCTATTTTACAAGCATTTAAACACACCCTCCTTTCCTTCTAAAACCACACTCTTTTAATTTCCACACATTCTCTTACCTTTCATGCTTTTTTTCCCGGATCAAACCTTCACACCCCCTTTTGCCCCGAACACTGCTTTTTAACACATCCACCTCCTGCAAAACCCCTTTTTATAACCCATGTTCGAAACCCTAATACATTTGGGAAACCACTTTTCCCCCTCAAATATACCCAATTTTGCCTGGGAAATAACGTCTCCCTTTCACAATTCTTCACCTCCCAAACCCTCCCCCCCCCCCAAACCCTGTGACCACTTCCGTTCCAGGGTTTTCCACCCGTTTTTATACCCCTTCTAGATTTTAAAAACACTTCACTTCCTACATTTTTCTTCACTCCAATCCTTCCCAGATAATTAGTCCAAAAATCCTAATAAAACCAAATAACCTGCTCTTATTTCATATTTACTCTAGCTCTCTTCTTTTACACACTTTACTAAACCGGTCCCCAAACTTCGCGTTTCTCAACAGAATAGCCCCCAACTCTTTTTCATCAACAAACAAAAAACGACTCACTTCCCAACCCTCTCACCACAAAGATTGCATTAGCCCCTGTCTCCAAAATCTGCAAGCCCTTCCCTTAACCGCCCATCCAATAATATATTAAACAACCATGGCGACATCACGCGCCCCCCCCGCAAACCGACATTACTGGAACCAAATCAGTTATCTTTCCTCTTGTCAAATGAAATTTATATCGGTAAAAACTTTTCACTTTTTCTAGCAACAACCCCCACCCATATTCTCTTTACCGCCCAAAAAGCTCCATAAACTATCTTGCTTTTTCAATCCATAAATGCTTCATACATACCTGTTTTTAAGTATTTCATACTCATACTTCAAAGCAAACACCTGAACTGCCCCATCTCCCACCACTTCTGAACCACATGCCAATCCCCCGTTGGGGCTGTCATGCTTTTCCCTCTTAGTCAATAACCTCCCCTATATCACAGGATACCAAACAAACGTATACCCCGTAACTTGAACATTTGATTTTATCCCCCTTTTCCTTGTAATGACACTATGCAAGCCTTCCCCTAACCCCAGGCAATCCATTAACAAAACATAACGAATATCCTACCAAAACCCAAACAACAAAACCCGTCACCCATTTTTTAAAAAATTCCCCCGTAATACCCTCCAAACCCCCGCCCTTGGGTGCTTCATCTTCCCCAAAGCTTTCACTGCCCCTCTTCTGTACCAAACCCTTCTCTCAGGGATTCTCACTTCGCCCTAAAAAAAAAACCCCCGAGGAAACCCCATTTTGTCGTTTTTCAACAAACACATTCAACAAACCCCCACAATACCCCACCCATCTTGTTCCAAATGACCCCTACCTGCCCTTAAACCCCCCCATTTTTCCCCTTCCCTGTTACCATTTGTCCATTTTACCCCCAAAATAAACCCCCTTCCGAAGCTTCTTTTTTTTTTTCCCCTAAAATTATGAAACTCTCTCCCCTAAATCTCATTTGCTCTCTTTTTCAAATTTTTTGGGACCTTTCTCTTACCTTCTGCAGCTTTCATTTGTTTCAAATCCAGTATCTCCACTACTTCCCTGCAAAAATTGGGGCAAAAGCCTCTCCCCCTTTTTTTCCTTAACTCTAAATTCTCATCCACCATTCACTACCCTTTCTAATCTACCCACCTCCCCCCTTCTCATCCCCCAAAGCTTTTTTTGTTTTAAGGCCCTCACTGGGATCCGTAAATCATCCCATTCCTCCCCCACCCACCCTTTTGCCTTTGCTCCACCTTTTCCATTCTGCACTCAGTCTTCCTGTACTTCCTCACACAAATCTCCTTCCCAAACTCACTTCTCCCACCACCCCTTTATCACCTCAAAATTTCCCCTTTCCTTCCACAAATCTTCACCTCGTCTAAAAAGTAATGATCAGACATCCCCCGGGTTTCACTTCTAGCATATGACATCCAATAGTCTCTCTTTTGTGCGCCTATAATTAACACGTAATCGAATAAAGCTTTCGGCCATCTTACTTACAACGTATTTCATGATCTCTCTCTTCTAAAAACCCGGTTTCCCAAAGCCGTCTTCAGCAACAAACCTACAAACTCTTCACCAATTCCATTACCACACTGAAACCCCTGTACAAAACCAAAAAATTCCCCCAACTGGCACATTACTACCCTTTGGGATTCAAAATTTTCCCTCCTTAAAACCCGCTCATGCATCAAAACTAGTAACACACTCACCAGCGCTTCAAAATACTTGCGTCTCATAAAACCTTTTTTTCCATGCCCTGGTGCATAGGGACCAAAAATCACCCATCTCTCGCAATCCACTTCAGTTTTACCCATATAAACTAGAAAATATTTTTTTCACTCATCCACTACTCCCCCCCATTTCGTTTCGGAAAAGTGCTACTCCTTCCTTGCTGTTGTCTCCTCCCCACACCTGACTTACCCCCAAAACATTCCCAAACCACTTTCCCCCCTTTACCCTTCTTTTTCCTCAGAGCCAAAAACCCTTTAGTTCCTTCCTCAAAATACTCCCAAACTCTCCTTTTTTCATCTCTGCTTACACTCACACACTTTAGACACCAGATTTGGGAAACTTCGAGGAGGTGATCACTCCCGCGTGACTTCTTCTTCTTTTTCCCCCCTTTTTAAAATTTAAAATGAAGGGGGGGAGGGTTTCTACCCCCCCGCCCCTTTCCCCTTTAGTCCCCTCCTACGAAACGAAAGGGAAATGCGGGAAAAATTATGTATTATATATATATAAATTTATTATATTTTATAAAATATAAATATCTATATATAAAATATTTATATTTTAAAAATTAAAATATATAAATTTTAAATATAAAAATTATTATATATATATATGGTTGCGAGGCGGGGGGCTATGGTAGGTTGTGCGTAGAGGATGGAAATTGCGGGAAAAAGAGATGTTTGAGGAAAATGTGTGGTGTGAGGTTTGATCAAATTAAGTAACGTAAGGGTAAGAGAGATGTTGGAAAAAAAAAAGCGTGTGAGAGAGCAGGGGGGTTTTGAAGTGGTTTGGGCAATGGGAGAATGAGTGAGGAAAGTTTGACCAAAGGATTATGGTCGAGGGGAGGGAACGAGGAGAAGGGGAGACCAAATTGGAGGTGGAAAGATGGAGTGAAAAGTTTGTGTGATCGGGCCTGAACAAATGCGGGAGGGTAAAAGGAGGGCAAGGAATGAGAATTGAGCTGTGTATACGGGGGTTTTTGAGTGTGTCAGTGAATTGAATCAAGCTGTAAAAGCGTCCGGGGTTTCCCCCAGGGAAAAGCTGGTAGTTATAAAATTTTGCGTTGTTGGACGTGTGTTGTACATTTTAGGGGGGGGGGGTTGGGCCTTTTTTCGTCTTTTCCTTGCGCTACTCCCCAAACGGGGGAAAGCAGCGCAAGTAAAAAAAAAAAAAAAAAAAAAAAAAAAAAAAAAATAAAATAAAAATAAAAACCCTTTATATATATTTATATATAATTTAATTATTTATAAATATATATATATATATAATATATATATAATTATGATTTTAATAATATATATTTAAAAATATATATATTATCTTTATATTTATATTATATTTTTATATATATATTTTAAAATATATATAATAATATATATTTATATAAAATATATAAATATTATCCCGGGGGGATAGGGGAGAAAGAAACGTCCACGTTTTCCCCTGCGTGTCGTGAAGGCGACTAAAAGGGAGAGAGGGGGGGGCTGGAAATCCCCCCCCCTTTTTTTTTTTTTTTTTTTTTTTTTTTAATTTCCAAGAGCGGAACAGAGAAGGGGCCGGTGGGAAAAATTCTTGGCCCAATCCTCTGTTTTAACGCTCTTGCTTGCGGAATGGCATAGTTTGAAAGAAAGAAAAAAAATATATAGAAAACAGTGAAAAGTTTTAATCGGGATGTAAGGCATGTGTCGTGTAGGAAGAGAGGAAAGTGATTGGTTCTCGTGAATGTAGGTTTGGGCAGGGGGGTGTGATGGGCCCCCCCCTGTTGTTAATTTTTTTATGGATGGGGTGTTTTGGAGGTAAATGCAAGAGTCCTGAAAGAGGGGCAAGTTGAAATTGTTGGGGATGAGAGGCTTTTGGGGAAAAGGGGTCGTGTTTTATCGCTGATGATACGCGTGGTGAGATTTTTATGTGAGAAACTGCAGAAATGGTGACTGAGTTTTTGGAAAGAGTGTGGAAGAAGAAAATTAAAAGGGAAAAAGTGAAAAAAACAAGTTATTAGACAAAAGGGTTGGGTCAAGCAATTGGGGTAAATTTGAAAGGGAAAAAATGGAGAGAAGAAGTGTTTAGATATCTGGGAGTGGATCGTTTGGGATGGAACCATGGAAACGGAAGGGTCATGGGTGGGGGGGGGGGGCGAAAATTTTGAGCCTTGAAAAATGTGTGGAAGTGAGCATTATCTCGAAAAAGCAAAAATGGTAAGTTAAAAGGAAAATGGGGGTTCCAAAAATGTTGTTGGTTGCGGGCGGGGCTGATAGAGTTGTGCGCGGGGGGAGGGTTGTGCGGGAAAATGAGAGTTTGGGGCAAGGGTGTGTGAGGTGGTTATTGATCGAGAAAGAAACGTGGGGAAAAAGGGAAAAGTGTGGAAAAAAAAGAGCTGGTTGAGAGAGCAAAGAGGGTGTTTTGAAATTTTTTGGCAAGGGAAAAAAATTGGTGGGGAAAAGATGACAAGGGAATATGTGTCGGATTGGAGGGAACGAGGGAAGAGGGAGACCAAATTGGAGGTGGAAAGAGGAGTAAAAAAGATTTTGTGTGTCGGGGCCTGAACATGCGGAGGGGTAAGGGGGGCCCCCCCAAGGAATAGAGTAAATTGGGCGATGTGGTAAACAGGGGTTTGACGTGCTGTCGTGGAGTGAATCGGATGTGAGGCGTCGGGGGTGGACCTGGAAAGCTGTGTGGGTAGTATATTGCGTGGGGTGGACTGGTATTTTAATTTGTTTATGGGGGGGGGGGTTGGCCATTTCTTTCGTCTGTTTTTTTCGCTACCTGCAGACCGGAGACAGCGACAAAGAAAAAAAAAAAAAAAAAAAATATATATATATATATAGTACATAAAAGAAAAAACACCTCCCCCTCATTTGCGCAAATTTAAGCCTGGAAAAGCAAAAAAGCCACTTTTCTTCACATTATTCTCTAGTCTATGCAATAAGCACCGAAACCACGCTCCTTTCAAATCCACGCCCCACATGGTTTACCTCCAAGCTCACATGCCTGGTTCAATCCCTGACACCAAGTCGACCCGGTATACCACATCGTTTCCCTATTCACTCTATTCCTTGAACGCCTTTCACCTTCCCGCACTGAGGCCCCGATTACTCAAAAACTTTTTCACTCCATTTTTTCACCTCCACTTTGGTCCCCCACTTTCTCTTCCCCCCAAACCCGGGACACATATATCCTCTTCGTCAACATTTCCTCACTCATTCTCTCCATGGACCAACATTTCAAAAACACCCTCTTCCGCTCTTCAACCATCTCTATTCCACACATCCCCCTTTAAACCCTATTATAACTTACCGATCAAACCATCACACCATACTGTCCTCAAATCTCATTTCAGCACAGCCCCCCTCCTGCGCCAACTCTATCTATACCCCACCCTCGAAACCTATAACATTTTTTAAACCCTTTTCCCCTTAAAACATACCCATTTTTGTTTTCCCGAGAAAAATTCCCTTTCCCCCGCCCTCCAACAAATCCCCCCCAAACGCTCCCAAAAAACTCCCCGCCCCCCCTCCCCCCCCTGATTCACTTCCGCTTCCCATAAAAAAAGGATATGATCCCGTTGATGTGCCTGTGGAAGGAAATAAAAATATTGGTGTGGAGTAAAGTTGCTGAAGCAGTAAAAATTTTTTTATCAAGGATGTAAGGCATGTGTACGTTTGGGAAAGGAGAAAAGTGATTGGTATCAAAATGGGTTGCGGCGGGGTGTGTCAAGTGTGCAGACGTTTTTTGGGTGGAAAAATTGGGGGAATGTCAGTTTTTTTGTTCGCTGATGATACAACGCTGGTTTTTGGCCCCGATTATGTGAGAAACTACAGAAGCTGGTGAAAGAGTCTGTAAAGTGTGGAAAAAGGGAAACTGAGGTAAATGAAAAGAGCAAGGTTTTTTTTGGTACAGTACAGTTTTGGGGGCAAGTCCAAATTTGGGGGAAAGTTGAATGGATGTGTGGTCAGGTTTTGCTTTTTAGGAATGTATGGAAATACTTAGAAAAGCAAATGGTTTTTTATTAGCATTTGGATTGGAAAGGAAAATGTAAAAGGGTTTACAGAGATGCCCCCTGTGGAAAGTTATTTAGAATATATGGGTGGAGGCCCGTTGTTAAAGCTTCCCTCTTCCTCACGTACCTATGTAGCATGGGGTAGTGTAGGAAGAAGAAAAAAGGGTTGTTCTCAGTGAATTGTTTTTCGGCATGGGTGTGTTGTCCCCCAAGGTTGTTTAACTTGTTTTGGTGGGGTTTTTAGGGGGTGATGCAAAAGTTTTGAAAAAGGGCAACTTGCAGTCTGGATTAGGAGCTCGAATGAGTCATTTTTAGTTCGCTGATGATAAAGCTCGTGCTGTTCTGTGAGGAAAATGCAGAAACTGGTGACCCGAGTTTGTAAAAACGTGTGAAAGGAAAGTTTGAGTTTTGAATAAAACGTTATTAGGTCAGTAGGGTTGAGGGCAATCAAATGGGAGGTAAGTTTCAAAGAAAAAAACTTTGGGGGAAGGGTTTAAATGTTAAAATTTTGGGATGGATCTGACAGGGATGGAAACCCGGAACGGAAAAGAATCATAGAGTGGAGAAGAACGAAAATTCTTAGAGCCTTTAAGAACGTAGAAGTCGAAACATTATCTCGGAAAGCAAAATGTGTATGTTTTAAGGAATTTGTGGTTCCAACAAGTTTTTAAAAGGTTGCAAGGCGTGGGCTTGGTGAGTGTCGTACGAAAGGGGGAAAGTCTGAAATAATGTTTGGGGGACAAACTGGTGGGGAGGTGTTTGACGAAAAGTAATGTAAGGTGAGAGATGTGGGAAATAAAAAGAGTGTGTTGAGGGGAGCAGAAAGGGTGTTTTGAAAGGTTTGGTCACTGGAGAGAAGAGTGAGGAAAGATTAAACCAAGAGGATATATGTGTCGAGGTGGAGGAAGAAGGAAAGGGGACCAAATTGGAAAGGGGGAAAGAAAGGGGTGAAAAAGATTTTTTTTGATCGGGGCCCGAAAAAATTTTAGGAGGGTGAAAAGGGTGCAGGTGAGTGAAATTTGGAGCGAGGGTTATACCGGGGTCGAGGTGCTGTCAATGGATTTAACCCAGGGCCTGTGAAGCGTTTGGGTAAACCCTGGAAATTTTGTGGAATGGATGTGGAAAAAGGGGGCTGGGTTTCGGTGCACATTACTGAAACTAGAGAATAATGTGAACGAAGTGGATTTTTGCCCTTTCCTAGCGCTACCCCGTACACTGTGGGGGAGGGGGTTGTTCTTCCAGGTTGCGAGGGGGCGATGGGAAAAATAAAGGGCAGAGAGTATGAATCAGGGTTATGTAATATGTATATGTCTGTGGTGTATTATTTATAAATAATATAAATATTTTATTTATAAAATATAAAAATATATATTATTATTAAAATATATTTTATATTTATTTATATATATAAATATTATATACCTGGGGTTCGTAAAAGGCGATAGAGGGGACGGGAGCGGGGGCCAAAATCCTCCCTCCTTGTTTTTTTTAATTTTCAAAAATGGGAAACAGAAGAAGGTCCGGGGGTAGTGTCATCCTCCCGAAGGCTCAACTGGGGTGTTAAATTTTGGTGGTGAAACCAAAAAGTAAAAAAAAAGGAAAATGGTAGTATGTTGAGGAAAAAACCGGGATTTTTTGGCTCTGAGTGAAGCGAAGCCAAGGGTAAAGGGGAAGAGGGGTTTGGGAATGTCTTGGGGGAAAAAAGGGGGGGTTAGTGGGGGGGACAAGGCAGGGGGGGATAGCAGTTTGAAACGGAGTTGGGGGAGTTGTGATAGAATGTAGAAAGTAAATTCCGGGGGTTAATTGGGTTAAAATGAAAGTGGGGGGGAGGAGATGGGGGGATTTTAGGCAATGTACCGGGGTGGAGAAAGATCAGAGAGGCAAGTTTAGGGGCGCTAAAGAGTGTGTTAGGGTTTCGATCCCGGGCCCGGGTTAAGTGAGGGTGTTTTGAAGAAAGGTGAGAAATGTGGCAGTTGGGGGAAATAAAGGTAACATGGGGTTTTTCGTGTTGTAAAGGAAAGGGGGGAAAGGCTTGTAAAATTATGGCTGAAAAAGGACTGATGATTGGGAACACCGGGTTTTTAAAAAGCGAGAATAAAGTAAAGTATGAAAGGGGGGAGAGGGCCGAGAGCGTTATTAAATTACGTGTTAATTTGAAAGGCGCGCGAAAGAGAGACTTTTGGTGTTAATGTGTGGGGGCAACGGGGGATGTTGAGGCTAAGGTGAAAGATTGTTGGGGGTTTTTCAAAAAAGAAAGTGAATGTTGGGGGGAAGAGGGGGGAGGTAAGTGAGCTTGGGAAAGGGGACTTTGTGAGGAAGTACCGGAGGACTGAGCAAAAGGAAAAAGGGGAGAACAAAGAAGTAAGGGAGGGGGGAGGAATGGGATGTATTTGGGTCATGAGGATTGTGCAAAAGGCTTGTGGGATGAGAAGGTGGGGGGTGGGTTTTATTAAAAGGGGGTAGGATGTTGGGATGAAGAGTTTAAAATTATTAGTGAAAGATAAATGAGAGGCAATTGGCGATTTTTTAGGGGAAAAAAACAATTGAGTGGGAAAAGTATAAAAGAAAGAGACGGGGTCAAGAGAAAGGGGCAAGAGGGAAAAAAAGGGCAAATGAGATTTGGGGGGGGAGAGTACATTAAAAATTTTGGGGAAAAAAAAAGATGTTTTGGAAGGAGGTAAATAAAGTGCGTAAACAAGGGAGCAAATGGGAACTTTATTTAAGGGCGCAAAAGTGTAAGGGGATACTAGTGGTGATGTGGAAGGAATGGGTGGTATTTTGAAGGTTTGTTGAATGTGTTTTATGATAGAGTGACGATATGGGGGGTTTTGGTGAGGTGGGTGCAAATGAGAGGGTTAGGGGAAATATTTGGTAAAAAGAGAAGAGATGTAAAGTTTGCGGAAAGTAAGCCCGGGAGGGAAAAGGGTTTGGATGGGATTGCAGTGGAATTATTAAAAAAAGGGGGGGGATTGTTTGTTACTTTTTGGGAAGGTTTTTTTATGTATGTTTTGATATGGTGAGGGGCCTGGGATTTGGGGGAATTTTTTCATATGATTTTACAAAGGCAAAGGGGATAAAGTGAGTGTAAATTCAGAGGGATAATTTGTGAGTTCCCGGTAAAATTTAGGGAGGGTTGATTGATGTGAAAGGCAGTACAAACAGGTTTTGGGGAAAAGAGTGTGGTTTGAAGTGGTAGAGGATGTGGGATCAGGGTTTGCTTTGAAGAATGTATGTGGAAATATTGAAAAACAAATGGGGTTTGTTTTTGATTTAGGTCTGGAGAAGGCATATGATGAGTTATGAGGTGCTCGGAAGGGGTTTTAAAAATATATGGTGTGGGAGGCAAGTTGTTAGAAGCGTGAAAAAATTTTTATCGGGATGTAAGGGTGTGACGTGGGAAAGAGGAAAGTGATTGGGTTCTCAATGAAGAAGGTTTTTCGGCAGGGGGTGTGTGATGTCTCCATGGTTGTTTAAAATTTTTTTAGGATGGGGTTTTTTGGGAGGTGAATAAAAGGGTTTTTAAAAGAGGTGCAAGCTGGTTTTGTTGGGATGAGAAGCTTTTGGGGTGGTCAGTTGTTGTTCGCTGATGATACAGCGGGTGGTGATTCTGTGAGAAACTGCAGAAGTGGGACTTCTTTGGCAAAGTGTTTGAAAAAAGAAAGTAAAAGTAAATGTGAATAAGGCAAGGTTATTGGTCATAGGGTTTAGGGGCAAGTCAATTGGGGGGTAAGTTTGAAGGAGAAAAACTGGGGGAAGTAAAGGTTTTAGATATCTGGGAGGATATAGGCCAGTCGGATGGAACCATGGAAGCGGAAGTGGGATATAGGGTGGGGGATGGGGGCGAAAATCCTGAGGAGCTAGAAGATGTGTTGAAGTCGAGGAACATTATCTCGGAAAGCAAAAAAGGGTATGTTTGAAGGAATAGTGGTTACCAACAATGTTGTTTGGTTGCGAGGCGTGGTGCTATGGACTAGAGTTGTGCGCAAGG
>NC_092224.1:40995898-41027935 GCF_036320965.1 Panulirus ornatus
TGTACCTCCCAGATATCATCATCATGCTAACAGCAAACACTGGTGATTATGTATGTTCTTACTTCCTAGTTATTATATTCCTAACACAATACTAAATGTTACCAGTTAACATTACGTGATTAACCTATATGGTTGTACAGAGGTGGTAACTGTGGTTATTCTCTGCTCTGTTTCTAATTCTACTCTTTATCGGCTAAACCTTTCCCCGGCGACCTTGAGAATGTTGTCATGCAGGTTGCTAGTCTTGATGATGATCAAAATGTCGTCATGCAGGTTGCTAGTCTAGATGGTCAGGAAAATGTCATGCAGATCAGAATTTATTTATGAAGAGTCTGAGGAGATGTATTCTACTGAAGCCTTGTAGCAACCTGATTACCTGTTGCCCACCGCTTCCACTACTGAAGCTCACTACAGGTGCTGGAGCATTGTACCACCATGATAAGCTGCTGCCAGTTCCTCCCACCATTATCAGTCTTCTTTAAGTGTGAACATAGTCATATATACCGCATGTGTACCGTAAGCTCAGTACACGTACCGCATTTAGGCCGTATGTGTGATAAGCTTGTATGGACCTACGTGGTGTGGCAGTTAGGGTTCCTAACCATTACGCATTCACAGGTCTCCAAAGGTCGAGCGCATAGGCTCGAATCCTGATTGTGGCAGTCGGTACACAGTAAACACAACTGTTCATTCATTCATAGGGTTGGTCGATAAAACTGGTACTGACTCAGGATGGGAAATATATATATATATATATATATATATATATATATATATATATATATATATATATATATATATATATATATATATATATATATATATATATATATATTTTTTTTTTTTTTTTTTTTTTTTTTTTATACTTTGTCGCTGTCTCCCGCGTTTGCGAGGTAGCGCAAGGAAACAGACGAAAGAAATGCCCCCCCCCCCCCCATACACATGTACATACACACGTCCACACACGCAAATATACATACCTACACAGCTTTCCATGGTTTACTTCAGACGCTTCACATGCCTTGCTTCAATCCACTGACAGCACGTCAACCCCTGTATACCACATGACTCCAATTCACTCTATTTCTTGCCCTCCTTTCACCCTCCTGCATGTTCAGGCCCCGATCACACAAAATCTTTTTCACTCCATCTTTCCACCTCCAATTTGGTCTCCCTCTTCTCCTCGTTCCCTCCACCTCCGACACATATATCCTCTTGGTCAATCTCTCCTCACTCATTCTCTCCATGTGCCCAAACCATTTCAAAACACCCTCTTCTGCTCTCTCAACCACGCTCTTTTTATTTCCACACATCTCTCTTACCCTTACGTTACTTACTCGATCAAACCACCTCACACCACACATTGTCCTCAAACATCTCATTTCCAGCACATCCATCCTCCTGCGCACATCTCTATCCATAGCCCACGCCTCGCAACCATACAACATTGTTGGAACCACTATTCCCTCAAACATACCCATTTTTGCTTTCCGAGATAGTGTTCTCGACTTCCACACATTTTTCAAGGCTCCCAAAATTTTCGCCCCCTCCCCCACCCTATGATCCACTTCCGCTTCCATGGTTCCATCCGCTGACAGATCCACTCCCAGATATCTAAAACACTTCACTTCCTCCAGTTTTTCTCCATTCAAACTCACATATATATATATACATATATATATGGATTACGTGTTAATTGATAGACGCGCGAAAGAGAGACTTTTGGATGTTAATGTGCTGAGAGGTGCAACTGGAGGGATGTCTGATCATTATCTTGTGGAGGCGAAGTTGAAGATTTGTATGGGTTTTCAGAAAAGAAGAGAGAATGTTGGGGTGAAGAGTGTGGCGAGAGTAAGTGAGCTTGGGGAGGAGACTTTAGTGAGGAAGTACTAGGAAAGACTGAGTACAGAATGGAAAAAGGTGAGAACAAAGGAGGTAAGGGGAGTGGGGGAGGAATGGGATGTATTTAGCGAAGCAGTGATGGCTTGCGCAAAAGATGCTTGTGGCATGAGAAGCGTGGGAGGTGGGTTGATTGGAAAGTGTAGTGAGTGGCGGGATGAAGAGGTAAGATTGTTAGTTAGAGAGAAGAGAGAGGCATTTGGACGATTTTTGAAGGGAGAAAATGCAAATGAGTGGGAGATGTAAAAAAGAAAGAGGCAAGAGGTCAAGAGAAAGGTGCAACAGGTGAAAAAAAGGGCAAATGAGAGTTGGGGTGAGAGAGTATCATTAAATTTTAGGGAGAATAAAAAGATGTTTTGGAAGGAGGTAAATAAAGTGCGTAGGACAAGGGAGCAAATGGGAATTCAGTGAAGGGGGCTAATGGGGAGGTGATAAGAAGTAATGGCGATGTGAGAAGGAGATGGAGTGAGTATTTTGAAGGTTTGTTGAATGTGTTTGATGATAGAGTGGCAGATATGGGGTGTTTTGGTCGAGGTGGTGTGCAAAGTGAGAGGGTTAGGGAAAATGATTTGGTAAGCAGAGAAGAGGTAGCAAAAGCTTTGCGGAAGATGAAAGCTGGCAAGGCAGCAGGTTTGGATGGTATTGCAGTGGAATATATTAAAAAAGGGGATGACTGTATTGTTGACTAGTTGGTGAGGTTATTTAATGTATGTATGACTCATTGTGAGGTGCCTGAGGATTGGCGGAATGCTTGCATAATGCCATTGTACAAAGGCAAAGGGGATAAGAGTGAGTGCTCAAATTACAGAAGTATAAGTTTGTTGAGTATTCTTGGTAAATTATATGGGAGGGTGTTGATTGAGAGGGTGAAGGCATGTACAGAGCATCAGATTGGGGAAGAGCAGTGTGGTTTCAGAAGTGGTAGAGGATGAGTGGATCAGGTGTTTGCTTTGAAGAATGTATGGGAGAAATACTTAGAAAAGCAAATGGATTTGTATGTAGCTTTTATGGATCTGGAGAAGGCATATGATAGAGTTGCTAGAGATACTCTGTGGAAGGTGTTAAGAATATATGATGTGGGAGGCAAGTTGTTAGAAGCAGTGAAAAGTTTTTATCGAGGATGTAAGGCATGTGTACGTGTAGGAAGAGAGGAAAGTGATTGGTTCTCAGTGAATGTAGGTTTGCGGCAGGGGTGTGTGATGTCTCCATGGTTGTTTAATTTGTTTATGGATGGGGTTGTTAGGGAGGTGAATGCAAGAGTTTTGGAAAGAGCGGCAAGTATGCAGTCTGTTGTGGATGAGAGAGCTTGGGAAGTGTGTCAGTTGTTATTCGCTGATGATACAGCGCTGGTGGCTGATTCATGTGAGAAACTGCGGAAGCTTGTGACCGAGTTTGGTAAAGTGTGTGAAAAAAGAAAGTTAGGAGTAAATGTGAATAAGAGCAAGGTTATTAGGTAAAGTAGGGTTGAGGGTCAAGTCAATTGGGATGTAAGTTTGAATGGAGACAAACTGGAGGAGGTGAAGTGTTTTAGATATCTGGGAGTGGATCTGGCACCGGATGAAACCATGGAAGCAGAAGTGAATCATAGGGTGGTGGAGGGGGGGAAAATTCTAGGAGCCTTGAAAAATGTTTGGAAGTCGAGAACATTATCTCGGAAAGCAAAAATGGATATGTTTGAAGGAATAGTGGTTCCAACAATATTGTATGGTTGCGAGGCGTGGGCTATGGATAGAGTTGTGCGCAGTAGGGTGGATGTGCTGGAAATGAGATGTTTGAGGACAATATGTGGTGTGAGGTGGTTTGATCGAGTAAGTAATGAAAGTGTATGTGTGTGCTAATAAAAAGAGTATGGTTCAGAGAGCAGAAAAGGGTGTTTTGAAATGTTTTGGTTACATGGACAGAATGAGTGAGGAAAGATTGACCAAGAGGATATATGTGTCAGAGGTGGAGGGAACGAGGAGAAGTGGGAGGCCAAATTGGAGGAGGAAAGATGGAGTGAAAAAGATTTTGAGTGATCGGGGCCTGAACATGCAGGAGAGTGAAAGGCGTGCAAGGAATTGAGTGAATTGGAACGATGTGGTATACCGGGGTCGACGTGCTGTCAATGGATTGAACCAGGGCATGTGAAGCTTCTGGGGTAAGCCATGGAAAATTCTGTGGTGCCTGGATGTGGAAAGGGAGCTGTGGTTTCCGTGCATTATTACATGACAGCTAGAGACTGAGTGTGAACGAATGGGGCCTTTGGTGTTCTCTTCCTAGCGCTATCTCGCACATATGATGAGGGAGGGGGCTTGTTACTCCAGGTGTGGCGAGGTGGCGATGGAAATGAATAAAGGCAGGCAGTATGAATTATGTGCATGTGTATATATGTATATGGGTGTGTGTGTATATATATGTGTACATTGAGATGCATAGGTATGTATATTTGCGTGGGTGGACGTGTATGTATATACATGTGTATGTGGGTGGGTTGGGCAATTTCTTTCGTCTGTTCCTTGCGGTACCTCGCTAACGCGGGAGACAGCGACAAAGCAAAATTGATAAATGAATAAATTAATATATATATATATATATATATATATATATATATATATATATATATATATATATATATATATATATATATATATATATATATATATATATTGTTACGAACGTGTGCGCGTGTGCCCACATGTTCGTGTATATGAGGTATGTGTCACCTTTTGTATAGAGATGTCTTCCTCTTAGAATGGCTCGGAGCTTCTCTTCCCACCAAGCATTAGCCTTAATAATTCAATTTTGAAGCCAGATGGTCATTTCTCCTTGAGTTGTCAATCAGTTACGGAGTATTTCACCACCGTACGGGACATGTCATCGCTGCAGGTTCAAACAAGAGGCGTGTGAGCTGCCCAGAATGTGCGACGCTGGAATACCCCAACCAATCACAAGTGCTCTTAGTCCTATAGCCAATCATGGGTGGTGTTATAGCTAGCAGGGCTGAGACTCGTCTTTGTAATAACTACCCATCACACCCGCTGAGATTCCTCTCTCTCTAGCCCAGCGAGGTAAGTGGTCTATCCCTGCTCTAAGCCTGTAAGCCCGTTACCCGAGTACTGTGCTGTAAGCCCGTAAGCACGTTATAATAATTAAAGTGTAATGTTATCGAAGAACTGTCATTTAAGGAAAGAGATCGCATGGCTCGATATCTTACTTGGGATGTTAACTCATGTAAAAATGTTAACTCATGTTCAATGTTAACTCATGTTCAATGTTTAACTCATGTTCAGTGTTAACGTTAATGATTCATCCGTGATTTATGTGTTCACCTTGTACATTTGAATTCTTTCATTATAAGTAGATTTAATGTAATGCTGGTCTTTGATTTAATCCCATAACGTTTAGATAGAGTTATCCTGAGTTTTGCAACATAACAAACCTAACGTCCTTGCAGAGACAAGGATCAGTATAGTATTTGTAACATATATATGTTGCTGGCGACCTTGCCCGAATAAGTGGCGAGTTCGTAACATATAAATTGGAGACCTTGCCAGGATTTTTCTTGCCCTAACGGAATCTCTTTCCTTGATTTGTTAATCATGCCGTTCACAGCGAGGCTGACGTTGACCAGTTCTGTCGATCTGACCCCTCTCCCGAGCGCTCACAAAGCCATAGTTGAGTCTCGTCGCGGAAATGTTAAAAGTGAATTATGACGGGAAAGCTAGTAATGTACAGTTGGAAACCTTAGTCACAAATCATTTTGTTAGTGAGCACCTGGTAGATGCGTCGCCTGATGTTGAAATCAGTGCTGACAATACCGCTCCATCATTGACGTCGGCCGATGTCTCGATCCCTCCTATCATCCCTAGTGATGGTACTGCTGATCCCGAGTACTGATTAATCCAACTAGAGATAGCACAAGCACAACAAGCACAGGGGTAGGTACAGAAGGAGCAGACTGAACAAGCTAGGTTCGAGACTGAACAGGCTAGGTTTGCGCTCGAACGTAAAAACTTAGATTAACTCTTCACTATCAGGACCAGCGTCGTCCCAATTGAGTAACTTACACCTCGTACCAAAGTTCAATGAAGATGTTATGGCTTCCTTTTTCCTTTAATTTGAACAGACTGAACATGATTGCTCATGCCCGAAAGCACCCTGGACGACCGTGTTACGTACCATCCTTTTTGGCAAAGCTGAGTCTGCATACACCGCGTTGACCGGTGACCAGTGTAATGATTATGAGGTCGTGAAACAGGCAGTGCTGAATTCTTATCACTTAAGCCCGGAAGCACACCGACTCAGATTTCGAGCTAAAAGTAATCGTCCTGATCAAACGTACCTAAATTACTTTTGTGAAAAGTACAAGTTAGGCGTGCAATGGGTGCGCTCCGAAAGAGCTTATCATGATGCTGACTCGGTCTTAAACCTAGTAGTATTCGAGGAATGTAAAATTGTTCTGAGCCGTGATGTACTGCAGTACGTAATAACTAAAACAGCATAGGATTTTGAGGAGGCTGGGAAACTAGCAGATGAGTACGTGCAAAATCTCAAACTTGAAGTGGAGAGACGTTCAAAGGGCTTTGACGGCAGAGGTAGGACCAAAGGTTACTTAATCCCACCTGAATCTGCTACCTTGCCGGTAACTCAGAAAAGTCTGGGGAAATACTCCCAGAACGTAAACTTTTGCTCCCAGTGTGGCAAGGCTGGGCACCAGGTGAAGGATTTCTTGGCTCGAGAGAAGGAATCTGGAGACTTTACCAAAAGTAGGCCGGTAAGTCTCTTCTCAACTTTAGGTCCACTTAGTAAAGTATGTGAGGCTGTCCCTGCTCTTAGGAAAGTGAGGGGTTGCGAGAGTGTTAATCAGTCTGTAGTTAAGGATCCGTTCTGTGGGAAGTACAATGCGCTCCTGTCTAAGGACTATGTTAGTAGATGTGGTGTACGACGAAAAGTGACCGTATTACGGGATTTTGGTGCGCTGCAGTCCCTGATGTTGGATGGCTTGGTGCCGCGAAAAGAGTTTGGAGACCAAGTCTTGCTAGATGGACTCTCGGTTCCAAAGGAAGCTCCACTAGTCAATGTGAGGGTAGAAACAGATTTCTTCATGGGCCATGCTCTCATAGTGGTAGTCAATAGATTGCCTGTCTCAAGTGTGGACTTTCTGTCAGGCAATGACCTAGCGGGAGGGAAGATGAATCCAGTGCCGGTGTTGCCTACGGACCGGGTGGAGTCCACGGAGGCATTGCAGCTTGAGGAAGAGGTACCAGGCCTAATCCCCGTGTTCGGAGTTACTAATCCCCGTGTGCTGAGTTACCCAGTCCATGTCCGCTAAGACAGCAAGTTGCAAGCCCCAGGAGACAGAGCGTGAGGCGGGAAAACTACAGTCACTGCCCAAGAGTGAGCTAGGTGAGGTGGAGCTCGTTGATACCTTCTTTGCTGAGTTAGACGCTGACTCCGCGTCGACGGGTGAGGCTGATGATTTGTCTTGGCAGAATCTGAAGAGATTGGAAAGAGTCGAACCCAAGTTTAAGAAACAGTTTGAGTCGGCTGAAGTGTCGGCTGACGGTTATTCCCTCCGTGATGGGTTGTTAATGAAGAGGTGGTGTCCAGTGTCATGTGATGGGGAAGACGAGGAGTGGCAGGCAGTTCACCAGGTCTTAGATCCGCGTCCTTACATAAGGGAGATTTCGAAACTGGCGCATGATTCAAATTTCGCCGGTCATGTAGGGGGAAGGAAGACCCTGGACCGAGTGTGGCAGAATGATATAGGCCTGGTGTCCCCCGGGATGTCGCTCAGTACGTAAAGACGTGTTATACATGTCAAGTGATGGGAAAACCTAATGAGAAGCTTAAGGCTGCTCCCTTAGTTCCTATTCCCCCATTTGAAGCTCCGTTTGACCGAGTCATAGTTCATTGTGGGCCCATGGCCGAGAACTTCCTCTGGCCACCGTTACATTTTAAGTATTATTGATACGGCTACGAGATATCCCTAAGCAATATCGTTGAGAAGCATGAATGCCAAGACTGTTGGCCGGGCGCTGCTTAGCTTCTTCACAAATTTTGGCCTTCCCAAAGAGGTGCAATCTGATCGGGGATCCAATTTCATGTCCAGGACTTTTCAATAAACCCTGAGGGAGCTGGATATCGGTAAGATTACCTCTACTGCTTACCATCCTTAGAGCCAGGGAGCATTGGAACGTTACCATTCCACCCTGAAGTCCATGATAAAGATGTATTGTGCTGACAACACTAAGGACTCGGATGAGGGACTCCCATTTCTTCTCTTCGCCACGAAAGAAGTGCCTAATGAATCTCTAAGTTTCTCCCCCTTTGCGCTGATGTTTGCCCACAAGGTCCGAGGGCCTCTTAAGTTACTGAAAGACGTGTGGCTCAACTCGAGTGAGAGTGTCGGCCTGTTGGACTCCGTTACCGAGTTCAAGGAGAAACTACGAAGGTTTTGGGAAACCGCTTGGCAAAATATAACTGGGACCCAAGACCGAATGAAGAGATGGTATCACAAACAATCTCGTTTGAGATGGTTTGAGGCGGGGAACGAGGTGTTGCTTCTACTACCGGAACCAGTTCAACCCTTGGCTGCCCGGTTTCAGGGCCCCTACACCATTATCCGGAGTGTACGAGACTCAAATTACCTTGTCTCTATCCCCGATATGCGCAGAGGTCGGAGATTATGCCACGTCAACATGCTTAAGCTATATTTCCATCATGATCCTCCCCATTTGGAACCGAAGGTGCTAATCTGCATCATCCAACGTCCAGAGGTAGCCGTGTATGATGAAGTCGACGACGTAGGTGCGAGTGCCTCGGAAACCTGGGAACCGGACGGAGGAGCTAACGGAAAGTGGGAGACGAAAATTTCCCATCTGTCGGGAGAGCAACGTCTGCAGATGTCCGCCATGTTGTCAAAACACCCGGAAGTTTTCCGAAACACACCTGGACAGACCCTGCTCACGACCCATGATGTGGACGTGGAAGCAGCCCGACCGGTTAAATTGGCTCCGTACCGGGTGAGCCCACAACTAGCGACCATTCTTCGCACTGAGGTGACCTATATGCTTGAGCACGACCCGATTGAGCCATGTCAGTCAGAGTGGAGCTCCCCTGTTGCTCTCGTATCCAAGTCCGATGGGACAAATCGGTTCTGTATTGACTACCGCTGGGTTAATGAGGTGACAAGAACTGACAGTTACCCCCTGCCACGTGTGGAAGACTGCATAGATCGCGTCTTTAATGCTCGCTTCCTGTCAAAACTAGACCTCAGAAAAGCGTACTGATAGATTAGATTGACGGAGAGAGCACAAGATATCAGCACCTTTTTAGTCCTAGGACAAACTTATAAGTGTAAAGTGTGACTTTTGGCATGAAGAATGCCCCTGCTACATTTCAGCGACTTATGGACATCGTCATTAGAGACCTGCCTTGTTGTGTCGTCTACTTGGATGATATTGTGATATACAGTCAGAGTTGGGACGAACATCTACAGAGACTTGAAAACGTTTTGACGGCCTTGAATGAGGCTAACCTTGTTCTCAATTGGAACAAATGCGACTTTGTGAAGGCCAAGGTGCAATATTTGGGTCATGTGATCGGTCAAGGTGAGCTAGCCCCACCGACTGCAAAGATCCAGTCTTTATCCGAGATGAGCGCCCCCCGATCTCAAAGAAAACTGAGACATTTTATCGGTATGGTTGGGTGCTATAGGATGTTCATTTGAAATTTTGCAAAAATCTCAACCCCTTTGACAGATCTATTGAAGAAAGGTGTTAGATATGCTTTGAATGAACAGTGTGAGATAGCCTTTCAACAATTAAAATCCATTTCTTGTAGTAGTCCCATCTTGCGGTCCCCTGATTTTGATCAACCATTCAAGTTAGCTGTTGATACCTGCAATGTGTGTGCCGGTGCTGTCCTCTTGCAGGAGGACGAGAACCATGTTGAGGACCTTGCAAGTTATTTTACTCAGAAATGCAATCAAGCCTAAAGAAATTATTCCACCATTGAGAAAGAACTTTTGTCTTTAATATTAGCATTGCATCACTTGCATGTTTATTTGTGTCCTTCAGGCAATGTCATCAGGGTGTATACTGATCACCACCTATTGAAATATGTTAATAAGTTCTGAGATAAGAATCAAAGGTTAACTAGGTGGGCCCTCTTCCTTCAAGAGTGTAAGTTACATATTCACCTTATTGCTGCCGCACATAATGTGTTAG
The DNA here is from genome assembly GCF_036320965.1 of Panulirus ornatus. Classification (NCBI taxonomy): domain Eukaryota; kingdom Metazoa; phylum Arthropoda; class Malacostraca; order Decapoda; family Palinuridae; genus Panulirus; species Panulirus ornatus. The sequence continues at coordinate 41,006,008 of NC_092224.1, forward strand.
CTGATTGTTTATCCCGATCTTAATGTGAGAAAATTCCTTTTCCAGAAATTTTCTCCTTTAAGTAGGGGGGGGTGTTACGAACGTGTGCTCGTGTGCCCACATGTTCGTGTATATAACGTGTGTGCTGTGTACAGATGTCTTCCTCTGAGAATGGCTGGGAGCTTTTCTTCCCACCAAGCATTAGCCTTAATAATTTAATTTTGAAGCCAGATGGTCATTTGTCCATGAGTTGTCAATTAGTTACGGAGTATTTCACCACCGTACGGGACATGTCATCGCTGCAGGTTTAAACAAGAGGAGTGTGAGCTGCCCAAAATGTGCGAAGCTAGAATACCCCAACCAATCACAAGTGCTCTGAGTCCCTTAGCCAATCAAGGGTGGTGTTATAGCTAGCAGGGCGGAGATTCGTCTTAGTAATAAATACCCATGGCACCCGCTGAGATCCCCCTCTCTCTAGCCCAGCGAGGTAAGTAGCACCCCCCCAGCTCTAAGCCTGTCAGCCCGTTACCCGAGTACTGTGCTGTAAGCTTGTAAGCCCGTCATTTTTATCAAAGTGTAAATTTATCGAAGAATTGTTATTAAGAAAAGAGATCTCCTGGCTCGAGATCTTATCTGGAATGTTAACTCATGTACAAATGTTAAATCATGTTCAGTGTTAACTCATGTTTAATTTTAAACTTATGTTCAATGTTAACGTCAATGATTCATCCCTGATTTTTCTGTTCACCTTGAACATTTGAAGTATTTCATTATAAATAGATTTAATGTAATGCTGGACTTTAATTTAATCCCATAACGTTTAGATAGAGTTATCCTGAGTTATGCAATATAACAAATCTAACGTCCTCGCAGACAAGATCAGTATAGTATTTGTAACATATATATGTTACTGGCGACCTTGCCTGAATAAGTATCGAGTTCGTGACATATAAATTGGCGACCTTGTCAGGATTTTCCTTGCTTCAACGGAATCTCTTTCCTTGATTCGTTAATCATGCCGTTGACCAGCGAGGCTGACGTTGACCAGTTCTGTCGATCTGAGCCCTCCTCCGAGGACATTAAATCGTTGACAAAGCCAGAGTTGAGGCTCGTCGTGGAAATGTTAAAAGTGAATTATAACCGGAAAGCTAGTAAAGTACAGTTGGAAACCTTAGTCATAAATCATTTTGTTAGTGAGCACATGGTAGATGCGGCGCCTGATGTTGAAATCAGTGTTCACAATACCGCTCCATCAGTGACGTCGGCCGATGTCTTGATCCCGCCTAATATTCCTAGTGATGTTAATGTTGATCCCGAATACTGGCGAATCTAACTAGAGATAGCTAAGTTCAATCCACAAGAATAACAAGCACAGGTGCAGGTACAGACGAAGCAGGCTGAACAAGCTAGGTTCCAGACTGAAATAGCTAGTTTTGCGCTCGAACGTGAATAACTTAGACTTAACTCTTCACAATCATGACCAGTGTCGTCCCAATTGAGTAACTTAATTCTCGTACCAAAGTTCAATGAAGATGATGTGGCTTCTTTTTTCCTTAAATTCAAACAGATTGCTCATGATTGCTCATGGCGAAAGCGGCCTGGACGGTACGTACCATCCTTTTTGGCAAAGCTGAGTCTGCATACACCGCGTTGACCGGTGACCAGTGTAATGATTATGAGCTCGTGAAACAGGCAGTGGTGAAATCTTATCACTTAAGCCCGGAAGCACCGACTCAGGTTTCGAGCTAAAAGTAAGCGTCCTGATCAAACTTACCTAGACTACCTTCGTGAAAAGTGCAAGTTAGGCGTGCAATGAGTACGCTCCGAAAGAGCTTATAATGATGCTGACTCGGTCTTAAAACTAGTAGTATTCGAGGAATGTGAGGACGGTCTACCCCGTGATGTACTGCATTACGTAATAACAAAAACAGCGGAGGATTTGAGGAGGCTGGGAAACTAGGAGATGAGTACGTGCTAAATCTCAAACCTAACGTGGAGAGACGTTCAAAGGGCTTTGACGGCAGAGGGAGCATCAAAGGGTAATTAATCCAACCTGAATCTGGTATCTTGCCGTAACTCATAAAAGTCAGGGGAAATACTCCTAGAAAGTAAAGTTTTGCCCTCATTTTGGCAAGGCTGGGCATCAGGTGAAGGATTGCTAGGCTCGAGAGAAGGAATCTAGAGACTTTACCAAAAGTAGGCCAGTAAGTCTCTTCTCAACTGTAGGTCCACCTAGTAAAGAAGGTGAGGCTGTCCCTGCTCTTAGGAAATGCGAAAGTGTTAATGAATCTGTAGTTCAGAATCCGTTCTGTGGGAACTACAATGCGTTCCTGTCTAAGGGCTACGTTAGTAGATGTGGTGTACGACGAAAATGACCGTATTACGGTATTCTGGTGCGCTGTAGTCCCTGATTTTGTATAGCTTGGTGCCATGAGAAGAGTTTGGAGACCAAGTCTTGCTAGATGGACTGTCGAGTCCCAAGGAAGCTCCACTAGTCAATGTGAGGGTAGAAACAGATCTCTTCACGGGCCATAGGGGTTGTCAATAGATTGCATGTCTCAGGTGTGGACTTTGTGTTAGGCAATGACCTAGCGAGTGGGAAGATGAACCCCGTGCCGGTGTTGCCTACGTACCCGGTGGAGTTCACGGAGGCAGTGCAGCTTGAGGAAGAGGTACCAGGCCTAGTCCCGTGTTCGCAGTTACCCGGTCCATGTCCGCTAATAAAGTAGGTTGCAAGCCCCAGGAGACAGAGCATGAGGCGGGAAAACTACAGTCACTGCCCGAGAGTGAGCCGAGTAAGGTGGAGCTCGCTGATACCTTCTTTGCTGAGCTAGACGATGACCCCGCGTCGACGGGTGAGGCTGATGATTTGTCTCGGCAGAATCTGATGAGATTGCAAAGAGCCGAACCAGAGTTTATGAAATTATTTGATTCGGCTGAGGCATCGGCTGACGGTTATTACCTCCGTGATGGGTTGTTAATGAGGGGGTAGTGTCCAGTGTCTTGTAAAGGGGTAGACGAGGATTGGCAGGCAGTCCACCAGGTGTTAGTGCAGCGTCTTTACACAAGGGAGATTTTGAAGCTGGCACATGAATCAAATTTCGCTGGTCATTTAGGGGGAAGGAAGACCCTGGACCAAGTTTGGCGGAATGTATAAAGGCCTCGTGTCCACCGGGATGTCGCTCAGTACGTAAAGACGTGTCTTTTATGTCAAGTGATGGGTAAACCTAATCAGAAGCTTAAAGCTGTCCCCTTAGTTCCTATTCCCCCATCTGACGCTCCGTTTGACTGACTCATAGTTGACACTGTGGCCCCTTGGCCAAGAACCTCCTCTGGCCACTGTTACACTTGAAGTATTATTTATACGGCCATGAGATATCCCGAAGCAATACCGTTGTGAAGCATAAATGCCAAGACTGTTGTCCGGGAGCTGCTTAGTTTCTTCACAAAATTTGCTCTTCCCAAAGAGGTGCAATCTTATCGGGGATCCAATTTCATGTCCAGGACTTTTCAACAAACCCTGAGGGAGTTGGGTAACGGTAAGATTACCTCCACTGCTTACCACCCTCAGAGCCAGGGAGCATTGGGACGCTACCATTCCATCCTGAAGTCCATGATAAAGAAGTATTGTGCTGACAACACTAAGGACTGAGATAAGGGACTCCAATTTCTTCTTTACACCACAAGATAAGTGCCTAATGAATCTCTAAGTTTCTCCCCCTTTGAGCTGATGTTTGCCTACAAGGTCCGAGGGCATCTTAAGTTACTGAAAGACGTGTGGCTTAACTCGAGTGAAAGTGCCGGCCTGTTGGACTCCGTTAGCGAGTTCAAGGAGAAACTACGAAGGTGTTGGGAAACCGCTCGGCAGAATTTAACAGGGACCCAAGGCCGAATGAAGAGATGGTGTGACAAACGATCTCGTTTCAGGAGGTTTGATGCGGGTGACGAAGTGTTGCTTCTACTACCGCAACCAGTTCAGCCCTTGGCTCCTCGGTTTCAGGGCTCCTACATCATTATCCGAAATGTAGGAGACTCAAATTACCTTGTCTTTACCCCCGTTATGCGTAGAAGTCAGAGATTATGCCACGTCAACATGCATAAGCCATATTTCCATCGTGATCTTCACCCTTTGGAAGCGAAGGTGCCAGTCTGCATCATCCAACGTCCAGCGGTAGCCGTTTGTGATGAAGTCGACGTCGTAGCTGCGAATGCCTCGGTGGCCTGGGAACAGGACGGAGGCGCGAACGGGAAGTGGGGGACAATAATTTCGCACCTGTCGGAACGTCTGCATATGTCCGCCTTGTTGTCAAAACACCCGGAGGTTTTCCGAAAAACACCTGGACAGACCTCGCTCACAACCCATGATGTGGACGTGGAAGCAGCCCAACCGGTTAAATTGGCTCCGCACAGGGTGAGCCCTCAACGTGTGGCCATTCTTCACACTGAGGTGAACTATATGCTTGAGCACGACCTGATTGAGCCATGTCAGTCAGAGTGGAGCTCCCCTGTTACTCTCGTATCCAAGTCCGATGAGACCTATCGGTTCTGTATTGACTACCGCCGGGTTAATGAGGTGACAAGACATGACACTTACCTCCTGCCACGACTGGAAGACTGCATAGATCGGGTACTGACAGATTAGATTCACGGAGAGAGCACAAGATATCAGCACCTTTGTAGAGCTAGGACAAACTTACAGGTGTAAATTGATGCCTTTTGGCATGAAGAATGCCTCTGCTACATTTCAGCGACATGTGGACATCGTCATCAGAGACCTGCCTGGTTGTGTCGTCTACATGGATTATATTGTGATATACAGGCAGAGTTGGGACGAACATCTACAGAGACTTGCGAACGTTCTGACGGCCTTGAATAAGGCTAATCTTGTTCTCAATTGGAACAAAAGCGAGTTTGTGAAGCGCAAGCTGCAATATCTATGTTATGTAATCGGTCAAGGTGAGCAAGCCCCACCGACTGCAAAGGTCCAGTCTTTATCCGAGATGAGTGCCCCCGAACTCGAAGAGAACTGAGACGTTTTATGGGTATGGTTGGGTACTATAGGATGTTCACTGTATATTTTGCAACAGTCGCAAACCCTTTGACAGATTTATTGAAGAATGATGTTAGATATGTTTGGAATGAACAGTGTGAGATAGACTTTCAACAGTTAAAATCCATACTTGTAATAGTTCTATCTTGCGGTCCCCTGATTTTGATCAACCATTCAAGTTAACTGTTGATGCCAGCAATACGGGAGATGGTGTTGTCCTCTTCCAGGAGGACGAGAACAATGTTGAGCACCCTGCAACTTATTTTAGTCAGACATTCATTCAAGCCCAAAGGAATTATTCCACCATTGAGAAGGAACTTTTCCCTTTAATATTAGCATTGCATCACTTGCATGTTTCTTTGTGTCCTTTAGGCAATATCATCAGGGTGTATACTGATCACCACCCATTGAAATATGTCAATAAGTTCCGAGAAAAGAATCAAAAGTTAAGTAAGTGGGCCTTGTCCCTTCAAGAGTATGATTTAGATATCAAACATATTGCTGTCGCAAATAATGTGTTAGCTGATTGTTTATCCTGCTCTTAAGGTGAGAGAATTCGTCTTCCAGGAATTTTCTCCTTTAAGGAGGGGGGTATTACGAACGCGTTCTCGTGTGCCCACATGTTCGTGTATATAACGTGTGTGTGACCTTGTGTATAGAGATGTCTTCCTCTGAGAATGGCTCGGAGCTTCTCTTCCCACTAAGCATTAGGCTTAATAATTTGATTTTGAAGCCAGATGGTCATTTGTTCTTGATTTGTCAATCAGTTACGGATATTTCACCACCATACGGGACATGTTAACTCTTCATGTTAAAACAAGAGGAGTGTGAGCTACCCAGAATGAGCGGCGCTAGAATACCCAAACCAATCACAAGTGCACTTAGCCCCATAGGCAATCAAGGTTGGTGTTATAGCTAGCAGGGCGAAGATTCGCCTTTGTAATAAACACCCATGGCACCCGCTGAGATCCCTCTCTCTCTCTAGCCCAGCGAGGTACGTGCCCCCCCCCCCCCCTTACTCTAAGACTATAAACCCGTTACACGAGAACTGTCCTGTAAGCCTGTAAGCACGTTATGATTATCAAAGTACAATGTTATCGAAGAACTGTCATAAAAGAAAGAGATATTCAGGCTCGAAATCTTATCTGGAATGTTAACTCATGTACAAATGTTAACTCATGTTCAATGTTAACGTCAATGATTCATCCCTTATTTATGGTATCAGTTTGTACATTTGAATTCTTTCATTATAAGCAGATTTAATGTAATGCTGGTCTTTAATTTAAACCCATAACGTTTAGATAGAGTTATCCTGAGTTGTGCAACATAACAAATCTAACGTTCTTGCATAATCGAGTTCGTAACATATAAATTGGCGACCTTGCCAGGATTATTCTTGCCTTAACGGAATCTCTTTCCTTGATTCGTTTATCATGCCGTTGACCAGTGACACTGACGTTGTCCAGTTCCATCGATCTGAGCCCTCTCCCGAGGACATTAAATCGTTGATAAAGCCTGAGTCGAGCCTCGTCGTGGAAACTTTAAAAGTGAATTGTGACAGGAAAGCTAGTAAAGTTCAGTTGGAAACCTTAGTGATGAATAATTTTGGTAGTGAGCACATGGTAGATGCGGCGCCTGATGTTGAAATCAGTGTTGACAATACCGTTCCATCATTGACGTCGGCCGATGTCTCGATCCCTCCTAATATCCCTAGTAATGTTAACGTTGATGCCGAATAGTGGCGAATCCAACTAGAGATAGCTAAGTTCAATGCACAAACACAAGAAGCACAGCTGCAGGTACAGGATCAGGCTGAACAAGCTAGGTTCCAGACTTAACAAGCTAGGTTTACGCTCGAACGTGAATAACTTAGACTTAACTCTTCACCATCAGGCCCAGTGTCGCCACAATTGAGTAACTTACATCCCGTATCAGAGTTCAATGAAGATGATGTGGCTTCCTTTTTCCTTAAATTTGAACAGACTGCCCATAATTACTCAGCCGAAAGCAGCCTGGACGACCGTGTTACGTACCATCCTTTTTGGCAAAGCTTAGTCTGCATACACCGCGTTGACCGGTGACCATTGTAATAATTATGAGGTCGTGAAACAGACAGTGCTGAATTCTTATCACTTAAGCCCGGAGGCACATCGACTCAGATTTCGAGCCAAAAGTAAGCGTCCCGATCAAATCTACCTAGATTACTTTCGCGAAAAGTGCAAGTTAAGCGTGCAATGGGTACGCTCCGAAAGAGCTTATCATGATGATGATTCGGTCTTAAAACTAGTAGTATTCGAGGAAGGTGAGGACGGTCTACCCCGTGATGTACTGCAGTACATAATAACTAAAACAGCGGAGGATTTTGAGGAGGCTGGGAAACTAGGAGATGAGTACGTGCTAAATCTCAAACTTGACGTGGAGAGACGTTCAAAAAGCTTTGACGGCAGAGGGAGAACCAAAGGTTATTTAATCCCACCTGAATCTGGTACCTTGCCGTTAACTCATAAAAGTCAGGGGAAAAATTCCCAGAAAGTAAAGTTTTGCTCTCACAGTGGCAAGGCTGGGCACCAGGTGAAGGATTGCTGGGCTCGAGAGAAGGAATCTAGAGACTTTACCGAAAGTAGGCCGGTAAGTCCCTTCTCAACTTTAGGTCCACTTAGTAAAATAGGTGCGGCTGTCCCTCCTCTTAGGAAAGTGAGGAGTTGCGAGTGTTAATCAATCTGTAGTTAAGCATCCGTTCTGTCCGAACTACAATGCGTTCCTGTCTAAAGACTGTGTTAGTAGATGTGGTGTACGACGAAAAGTGACCGCATTACGGTATTCTGGGGCGCTTTCGTCCCTGATGTTGGATGGGTTGGTGCCGCGAGAACAGTTTGGATACCAAGTCTTGCTAGTTGGACTGTCGGGTCCCAAGGAAGCTCCACTAGTCAATGTGAGGGTAGAAATAGATCTCTTCACGGGCCATGCTCTCATAGGGGTTGTCAATAGACTGCCAGTCTTAGGTGTGGACTTTGTGTTAGGCAATGACCTAGCGGGTGGGAAGATGAACCCAATGCCGATGTTGCCTCCGGACCGGGTGTAGTCCACGGAGGCATTGCATCTTGAGGACGAGGTACCAGGCCTAATCCCCGTGTGCGCAGTTACCCGGTCCATATCCGCTAAGATAACAAGTTGCAAGCCCTAGGAGACAGAGCGTGAGGCGGGAAAACTACAGTCACCGCCTGAGAGTGAGCCGAGTGAGGTGGAGCTCCCTGATACCTTCTTTGCTGTGTTAGACGCTGACCTAGCGCCGACGGGTGAGACTGATGATTTGTATTGGCAGAATCTGATGAGATTGCAAAGAGCCGAACCCGAGTTTAAGAAATTGTTTGAGTCGGCTGAAGCATCGGCTGACGGTTATTCCCTCCGTGATGGGCTATTAATGAGGAGGTGGTGTCCAGTGTTATGTAGTGGGGAAGACGAGAGGTGGTAGGCAGTTCACCAGGTGTTAGTGCCTCGTCCTTACAGAAGGGAGATTTTCAATCTGGCGCATGACTCAAATTTCGCCGGTCATTCAGGGTGAAGGAAGACCATGGACCGAGTGTAGCAGAATGTATATTGGCCTGGTGTCCGCCGGTATGTCGCTCAGTACGTAAAGACGTGTCATACATGTCAAGTGATGGGAAAACCTAAACAGAAGCTTAAGGCTACCCCCTTAGTTCCTATTCCCCCATTTGAAGCTCCGTTTGACCGAGTCATAGTTGACAATGTGGGCCCATGGACACGAACCTCCTCTGGCCACTGTTACATTTGAAGTATTATTGATTTGGCCACGAGATATCCCGAAGCAAATACCGTTGAGAAGCATGAATACCAAGACTGTTGTCCGGGAGCTGCTTCGCTTCTTAACAAAATTTGGACTTCCCAAAGAGGTGCAATCTGATCGGGGATCCAATTTCATGTCCAGGACTTTTCAACAAACCCTGAGGGAGCTGGGTATCGGTAAAGTTACCTCCACTGCTTACCACCCTCAGAACCAGGGAGCATTGGAACGTTACCATTCCATCCTGAAGTCCAAGATAAAGAGGTATTGTGTTGACAAAACTAAGGACTGGGATAAGGGACTCCCATTTCTTCTCTTCGCCACGAGAGAGTTGCCTAATGAATCTCTAAGTTTCTCCCTTTTTGAGCTTATGTTTGCCCACAAGGTCCGAGGGCCTCTTAAGTTACTGGAAGACGTGTGGCTCAATTCGAGTGAGAGTGTCGGCCTGTTGGACTCCGTTAGTAAGTTCAAGGAGAAAATACGAAGGTGTTGGGAAACCGCTCGGCAGAATTTAACAGGGACAAAAGTCCGAATGAAGAGGTGGTATGACAAACGATCTCGTTTGAGAGGGTTTGAGGCGGGGGACGAGGTGTTGCTTCTACTAACGCAACCAGGTCAACCCTTGGCTGTCCGGTTTCAGGGCCCTTACACCATTATCCGGAGTGTAGGAGACTCAATTTACCTTGTCTCTACCCCCGTTAGGCGCAGAGGTCGGAGATTATGCCACGTCAACATGCTTAAAGCATATTTCCGTCGTGATCCTCCCTATTTGGAACAGAAGGTGCCAGTCTGCATCATCGAACGTCAAGCGGTAGCCGTGTGTGATGAAGTCGACGACGTAGGTGCGAGTGCCTTGTAGGCCTGGGAACCGGGCGGAGGCGCGATCGGGAAGTGGGAGACGAAAATTTCGCATCTGTCGGAAGAGGAACGTCTGCGTATGTCCCCCTTATTGACAAAACACCCAGTTGTTCTCCGAAACACACCTGGACAGACCTCGCTCACAACCCATGATGTTGACATGGAGGCAGCCCGCCATGTTTAGTTGCCTCTGTACCAGGTGAGCCTACAATGAGGAGCCATTCTTCGCACTGAGGTGAACTATATCCTTGAGCAAGACCTGATTGAGCCATATCAATCAGAGTGGAGCTCCCCTGTTACTCTCGTATCCAAGTCAGATGGGAGCTATCGGTTCTGTATTGACTACCGCCGGGTTCATGAGGTAACAAGAACTGAGTTACTCCCTGCCGCGAGAGGAAGACTGCATAGATGGCGCAGGCAATGCTCGCTTCCTGTCAAAACTAGACCTCAGAAAAGGGTACTGGCAGATTAGATTGACGGAGAGAGCAAAAGATAGCAGCACGTTTGTAGTGCTAGGACAAACTTATAAGTGTAAAGTGATGCCTTTTGGCATGAAGAATGCAACTGCTACATTTCAGCGACTTATGGACATCCTCATCAGAGACCTCCCTGGCTGTGTCGTCTAATTGGATGATATTGTGATATACCGTCTGAGTTGGGACGAACATCTACAGAGACTTGACAACGTTCTGACGGCTTTGAATAAGGCTAACCTTGTTCTCAATTGGAAGAAATGCGAGTTTTTGAAGGCCAAGGTGCAATATTTGGGTTATGTGATGGGTCAAGGTGAGCTAGCCCCTCCGACTGCAAAAGTCCAGTCTTTATCCGAGATGAGCGCCCCCCGATCTCGAAGAGAACAGAGACGTTGTATCGGTATGGTTGGGTACTATAGGATGTTCATTGTAAATTTTGCAACAGTCGCAACCCCACTGACATATTTATTGAAGAAAGATGTTAGATATGTTTGGAATGAACAGTGTGAGATAGGCTTTCAACAATTAAAATCCATACTTTATAATAGTCCTATCTTGCGGTCCCCTGAATTTGATGAACCATTCAATTTAGCTGTTGATGCATGCAATGTGGGAGCCAGTGCTGTCCTCTTGCAGGAAGAAGAGAACCATCATTGAGCACCCTATAAGTTATTTTAGTAAGAAATTCAATCAAGCCCAAAAGAATTGTTCCACCATTGAGGAGGAACTTTTGTCTTTAATACTAGCATTGCATCACTTGCATGTTTATTTGTGTCCTTCAGGCAATATCATCAGGGTGTATAATGATCACCACTCATTGAAGTATGTTAATAATTTCCGAGATAAGAATCAAAGGTTAACTAGGTGGGCCGTGTTCCTTCAAAAGTATAATTCAGATATTCACCATATTGCTGGCGCACATAATGTGTTAGCTGATTGTTTATCCCACTCTTAAGGTGAGAAAATTCCTCTTCCAGGAATTTTCTCCCTTAAGGAGGGGGGTGTTTCGAACGTGTGCGCGTGTGCCCACATGTTCGTGTATATAACGTGGGTGTGACCTTGTATATAGATATGTCTTCATCTGAGAATGGCTTGGAGCTTCTCTTCCCACCAAGCATTAGGCTTAATACTTTAATTTTGAAGCCATATGTTCATTAGTCCTTGAGTTGTCAGTCAGTTACGAAGTATTTCACCACCGTACGGGACATGTCATCACTGCACGTTTAAACAAGAGGAGTGTGAGCTACCCACTACGTGCGACGCTAGAATATCCCAACCAATCACAAGCGCTCTTAGTCCCATAGCCATTCAAGGGTGGTGTTATAGCAAGCAGGGCGGAGATTCGTCATTGTAATAAATACCCATGACACCCGCTGAGATCCCTCTCTCTCTAGCCCAGCGAGGTAAGTGGTCCCCCCCTGCTCTAAGCCTGTAAGCCCGTTACCCGAGTACTGTGCTGTAAGCCTGTAAGCCCGTTATAATTATCAAAGTGTAATGATATCGAAGAAGTGTCATAAAGGAAAGAGATCTCCTGGCTCGAAATCTTATCTGGAATGTGAACTTATATACAAATGTTAACACATGTTCAATGTTAACTAATGTTCAACGTTAAATTCATGTTCAATGTTAACGTCAATGATTCATCCCTGATTTATGTGTTTACCTTTGCACATTTGAATTCTTTCATTATATGTAGATTTAATGTAATGCTGGTCTTTAATTTAATCCCATAACGTTTAGATAGAGTTATCCTTAGTCGTGCAACATAACAAATCTAACGTACTTGCAGAGACAAGGATCAGTATAGTATTTGTAACATATATATGTTACTGGCGACCTTGTCCGAATAAGTATTAAGTTCGTAACATATAAATTGGCGACCATCCCAGGATTTTTCTTGCCTTAATGGAATCTCTTCTTGATTCGTTAATCATGCCTTTGACCAGAGACGCTGACGTTGACCAGTTTTGTCGATCTGAGGCTCTCCCGAGGACATTAAATCGTTGACAAAACCTTAGTTGCGGCTCGTCGCGAAAATGCTAAACGTGAATTATGACCAGAAAGCTAGTAAAGTACAGTTGGAAATGTTAGTCATAAATCATTTTGTTAGTGAGCACATGGTAGATGCGGCGACTGATGTTGAAATCAGTGTTGACAATACCGTTACATCATTGACGTCAGCCTATGTCTCGATGCCTCCTAATATCCCTAGTGATGTTGATGTTGATGCCGAATAGTGGCGAATTCAATTAGAGATCGCTAAGTTCAATGCACAAGCACAACAAGCATAGGTGCAGGGACAGAAGGAGCAAAGTGAACAAGCTAGGTTCCATACTGAACAAGATGGGCTTGCGCTCGAACGTGAGAAACTTAGACTTAACTCTTCACCATCAGGACCAATTGAGTAAATTACATCTCGTACCAAAGTTTAATGAAGATGATGTGGCTTCCTTTTTCCTTAAATTTGAACAGACTGCTCATGATTGCTCATTGCCGAAAGCGGCCTGGACGACCATGTTACGTACCATCCTTTTTAGCAAAGCTGAGTCTGCATACACCGCGTTGACCGGTGACCAGTGTAATGATTGAGGTCGTGAAACAGGCAGTGCTGAATTCTTTTCACTTAAGCCAGGAAACACACTGACTCAGATTTCGAGCTAAAAGACATTGTCCTCATCAACCCTAGCTAGATTACTGTCATGAAAAGTATAAGTTATGCGTGCAATGGGTACGCTCCGAAAGAGCTTATCATGATGCTGACACGGTCTTGGAACTAGTAGTATTCGAGGAATACGAGGACGGTCTACCCCGTGATGTACTACAGTTCGTAATAACTAAAATAGCGGAGGATTTTGAGGAGGCTGAGAAAGTAACAGATGAGTACGTGATAAATCTCAAAATTGACGTGCAGAGACGTTCAAAGGGCTTTGACGGCAGAGGGAGTACCAAAGGTTATTCAATCCCACCTGAATCTGCTACTTTGTCGGTAACTCATAAAAGTCAGGAGAAATACTCCCAGAAAGTAACGTTTTGCTCTCCTGTGGCAAGGCTAGGCAACAGGGGAAGGATTGCTGGGCTTGAGAGAAAGAATCTAGAGACTTTACCAAAAGTAGGCCGGTAAGTCTCTTCTCAACTTTAGGTCACTTAGTAAAATAGGTGAGGCTCTCCCTGCTCTTAGGAAAGTAAGGGGTTGCGAGAGTGTTAATAAATCTGTAGTTAAGGATCCGTTCTCTGGGAACTATAATTCGTTCCTGTCTAAGGGCTATGTTAGTAGATGTGGTGTACGACGAAAAGTGACCATATTACGGGATTCTGGTTCGCTGCAGTCCCTGATATTGGATGGCCTGGTGCCACGAGAAGAGTTTGGAGACCGAGTCTTGCTAGATGGACCGTCGGGTCCCAAGGAAGCTCCACTAGTGAGTGTGAGGGAAGAAACACATCTCTTCACGGGCCATGCTCTCATACGGGTTGTCAATAGATTGCCTGTCTCAGGTGTGGACTTTGTGTTGGGCAATGACCAAGCGGGTGGGAAGATGAACCCAGTGCCGGTGTTGCCTACGGACCCGGTGGAGTCCACTGAGGTAGTGCAGCTTTAGTAAGAGGTACCAGGCTTAATCCCCGTGTGCGCAGTTACCCAGCCTATGCCCGCTAAGAAAGCAAGTTGCAAGCCCCAGGAGATAGAGCGTGAGGCGGGAAAACTACAGTCACTGTCCGAGAGTGAGCCGAGTGAGGTGGAGCTCGCTGATACCTTCTTTGCTGAGTTAGACGCTGACCCCGCGTCGACGGGTGAGGCTGATGATTTGTATCGGCAGAATCTGATGAGATTGCAAAGAGCCGAACCCGAGTTTAAAAAATTGTTTGGGTCGGCTGAAGCATCGGCTGACGGTTATTACGTCCGTGTTGGGTTTTTAATGACGAGGTGGTGTCCAGTGTCATGCAATGGGGATGACGAGGAGTGGCAGGCAGTACACAAGGTGTTAGTGCCGCGTCCTTACAGAAGGGCGATTTTGAAGTTGGCGCTTGACTCAAATTTCGCAGGTCATTTCGGGGGAAGGAAGACACTGGACCGAGTGTGGCGGAATGTATATTGGCCTGGTGTGTGCCGGGATGTCGCTCAGTACATAAAGACGTTTCATACATGTCAAGTGATGGGAAAACCTAATCAAAAGCTTAAGACTGCCCCCTTAGTTCCTATTCCCCAATTTGAAGCTCCATTTGACCGAGTCATAGTTGAGATTGTGGGCCCATGGCTAAGTACCTCCTCTGGCCACTGTCACATTTTAAGAATTATTGATATGGCCACGAGATATCCCGAAGCAATACCGTTGAGAAGCGTGAATACCAAGACTGTTGTCCTGGAGCTGCTTAGCTTCTTCACAAATTTTGGACTACCCAAAGAAGTGCAATCTGATCGGAGATCCAATTTCATGTCCAGGAGTTTTCAACAAACCCTGAGTGAGCTGGGTATCGGTAAGATTACCTCCACTGCTTACCACCCTCAGAGCCAGGGAGCATTGGAACGTTACCATTCCACCCTGAAGTCCATGATAAAGAAATATTGTGCTGACAACACTAAGGACTGGGATAAGGGACTCCCATTTCCTTTTTTCGCCACGAGAGAATTCCCTGATGAATCTCTAAGTTTCTCCCTCTCTGAGCTGATGTTTGCCCACGAGGTCCGAGGGCCTCTTAAGTTACTGAAAGACGTGTGGATTAACTCGAGTGAGAGTGTCGGCCTGTTGGACTCCGTCAGCGAGTTTAAGGAGAAACTACGAAAGTGTTGGGAAACCACTTGGCAGAATTTAACAGGGACCCAAGCCCGAATGAAGAGATGGTATCACAAACGATCTCGTTTGAGAAGGTTTGAGGCGGGGGACGAGGTGTTGCTTCTACTACCGCAACCAGGTCAACATTTGGCTGCCCGGTTTCAGGGCCCCTACACCATTATCCGTAGTGTAGGAGACTCAAATTACCTTGTCTCAACCCTCGATTGGCGTAGAGGTCGGAGATTCTGCTACGTCAACTTGCTTAAGCCATATTTCCGTCGTGATCCTCCCCCTTTGGAACCTAAGGTGCCAGTCTGAATCACCCAACGTCCAGCGGTAGCCGCGTGTGATGAAGTGGACGTCGTAGCTGCGAGTGCCTCGGAGGCCTGGGAACCGGACGGAGGCGCGAACGGGAAGTGGGAGATGACAATTTCGCATCTGTTGGAAGAGCAACGTCTGCAGAAGTCCGCCTTGTTGTCAAAACACCCAGAGGTTTTCCGCAACACACCTGGACAGACTTCGTTCACAACCCATGATGTGAACGAGGAAGCAGCCCGACCGGTTAAATTGGCTCGGTACCGGCTAAGCCCATAACGAGCGGCCATTCTTCGCACTAAGGTGAACTATATACTTGAGCACGACCTGATTGAGCCATGTCAGACAGAGTGGAGCTCCCCTGTTTCTCTCATATCCATGTCCGATGGGACCTATCGTTTCTGTAATGACTACCGCCGGGTTAATAAGGTGATAAGAACTGACAGTTACCCCCTGCCGCGAGTGGAAGACTGCATAGATCGCGTCGGCAATGCTCGTTTTCTGTCAAAACTAGACCTCAGAAAAGGGGACTGGCAGATTGGATTGACTGAGAGAGCACAAGATATCAGCACCTTTGTAGCGCTAGGACAAACTTATAAGTGTAAAGTGATGCCTTTTGGCATGAAGAATGCAACTGCTACATTTCAGCGACTTATGGACATCCTCATCAGAGACCTGCCTTGTTGTGTCGTCTGCTTGGATGATATTGTGATATACAGTCAGAGTTGGGACGAATATCTGCTGAGACTTGACAACGTTCTGACGGCCTTGAATAAGGCTAACCTTGTTCTCAATTGGAAGAATGAGAGTTTGTGAAGGCCAAGGTGCAATATTTGGGTTATGTGATGGGCCAAGGTGAGCAAGCCCCATTGCCTGTAAAGGTCCAGTCTGTATCCGAGTTGACCCCCCCCCCCCCCGATATCGAAGAGAGCTGAGACGTTTTATTGGTATGGTTGGGTACTATAATATGTTCATTGTAAATTTTGCAACAGTCGCAACCCCCATGACTGATTTATTGAAAAAAGATGTTAGATATGTTTAGAATGAACAGTGTGAAATAGCCTTTCAACAATTAAAATCCATACTTTGTAATAGTCCTATCATGCGGTCCCCTGACTTTGATCAACAGTTCGAGTTATATGTTGATGACAGCAATATGGGAGCCGGTGCTGTCCTCTTGCAGGAGGACGAGAACCATGTTGAGCATCCTGTAAGTTATTTTAGTAAGAAATTCAATCAAGCCTAAAGGAATTATTCCACCATTGAGAAGGAGCTTTTGTCTTTAATATTAGCATTGCATCACTTGCACGTTTATTTGTGTCCTTCAGGCAATGTCATCATGGTGTATACTAATCACCACGCACTGAAATATATTAGTAAGGTCCGAGATAAGAATCAATAGTTAACTAGGTGGGCCCTGTTCCTTCAAGAGTATAATCTAGATATTCACCACATTGCTGGCGCACATAATGTGTTAGCTGATTGTTTATCCCGCTCTTAAGGTGAGAAAGTTCCTCTTCCAGGAATTTTCTCGTTTAAGGTGGGGGATGTTACGAACGTGTGCCCGTGTGCCATCATATTCGCGTATATAACGTGTCTGTGACCTTGTGTATAGAGATGTCTTCCTCTGAGAATGGTTTGGAGCTTCTCTTCCCATCAAGCATTAGGCTTAATAATTTAATTTTGAAGCCAAATGGTCATTTGTCCTTGAGTTGTCAATCAGTTACGGAGTATTTCACCACCGTACAGGACATGTCATCGCTGCAGGTTTAAACAAGAGGAGTGTTAGCTGCCCAGAATGTGAGATGCTAGAATACCCCAACCAATTACCAGTGCTCTTAGTCCCATAGCCAATCAAGGGTAGTGTTATAGCTAGCAGGGCGGAGATTCGTCATTGTAATAAATACCCATGACACCCGCTGAGATCCCTCTCTCTCTAGCCCAGCGAGGTAAGTGACCCCCTTGCTCTAAGCCTGTAAGTCCGAGTACTGTGCTGTAAGACTGTAAGCCCGTTATGATTATCAAAGTGTAATGTTATCGAAGAACTGTCATAAAGGAAAGAGGTCTCCTGGCTCGAAATCTCATCTGGAATGTTAAACCATGTACAAATGTTAACTCATGTTCAATGTTAACTCATGTTCAGTGTTAAACTCAAGTTCAATGTTAATGTCAATGATTCATCCTTGACGTATGTGTTCACCTTATACATTTGAATTCTTTCATTTTATGTAGATTTAATGTAATGCTGGTCTTTAATTTAATCCCATAACGTTTACATAGAGTTATCCTGAGTTGTGCAACATAACAAATCTAACGTCCTTGCAGAGACAAGGATCAGTATAGTATTTGTAACATATATATGTTACGGGCGACATTGCCCGAATAAGTATCGAGTTCGTAACATATAAATTGGCAACCTTGCCAGGACTTTTCTTGCCTTAACGGAATCTCTTTCGTTGATTCGTTAATTATGCCGTTGACCAGCGACGCTGATGTTGACCAGTTCTGTCGATCTGAGCTCTCTCCCGAGGACATTAAATCGTTGACAAAGCTTGAGGTGAGGCTCGTCGCGGAAATGTTAAAAGGGAATTATGACCAGAAACATTGTAAACTACAGTTGGAATCCTTAGTCATAAATCATTTTGTGAGTGAGCACATTTTAGATGCGGCTCCTGGTGGTGAAATCAGTGTTGACAATACCGCTCCATCATTGTCGTCGGCCGATGTCTCAATCACTCATAATATCCCTAGTGATCTTAATGACTATCCCCAATAGTGGCGATTCCAACTAGAGATAGCTAAGTTCAAAGCGCAAGCACAACAAACACAGGCGCAGGGACAGAAGGAGCAGACTGAACAAGCTATGTTCCAGACTGAACAAGCTTGGTTTGCGCTCGAACTTGAAAAACTTTGAATTAACTCTTCACCATCAAGACCAGTCTCATTCCAATTGAGTAATCTACATCTTGTACCAAAGTTTAATGGAAATGATGTGGCTTCCTTTATCCTTAAATCTGAACAGACTGCCCATGATTGTTCATGGCCGAAAGCGGCCTGGACGACCATGTTACGTACCATCCTTTTTGGCAAAGCTGACTCTTCATACACCGCATTGACCGGTGACCAGAGTAATGATTATAAGGTCGTGAAAAGGCAGTGCTGAATTCTAATTACTTAAGCCCGTAAGCACACCGACTCAGATTTCGAGCTAAAAGTAAGCGTCCTAATAAAACCTTCCTAGATTACTTTCGTGAAAAGTACAAGTTAGTCGTGAAATGGGTACGCTCCGAAAGAGCTTATAATCATGCTGACTCGGTCTTAAAACTAGTAGTATTCGAGGAAGGTGAGGACGATCTACCACGTGACGCACTGCAGTATGTAATAACTAAAACAGCGGAGGATTTTAAGGAGGCTGGAAAACTAGCAGATGAGTACGTGCTAAATCTCAAACTTGACGTGGAGAGACGTTCAAAGGGCTTTGACGGCAGAGGAGGACCAAAGGTCATTTAATCCCACCTGAATCTCCTACTTGCCGGTTACTCATAAATGTCAGGGGAAATACTCCCAGAAAGTAAAGTTTTGCTCTCACTGTGGCAAGGCTGGGCACCAGGTGAAGGATTGATGGGCAAGAGAGAAGGAATCTATAGACTTTACTAAAAGTAGGCCGATAAGTCGCTTCTCAACTTTAGGTCCACTTAGTAAAGTAGATGAGGCTGTCTCTGCTCTAAGGAAAGTGAGGGGTGGCGAGAGTGGTAATCAATCTGTAGTTAAGGATCCATTCTGTGGGAATAACTATTCGCTCCTGTCTAAGGGCTATGTTAGTAGATGTGGTTTACGACGAAAAGTAGCCTTATTACGGGATTCTGTTGCTCTGCAGTCCCTCATGTTAGATGGCTTGTTGCCGCGTGAACAGTTTGGAGACCGAGTCTTGCTAGATGAACTGTCGGGTCCCAAGGAAGCTCCACTAGTCAATGTGAGGGAAGAAAGACATCTCTTCACGGGTCATGCTCTCATAGGGGTTGTCAATAGATTGCGTGTCTCAGGTGTGGACTTTGTATTAGGCAATGACCAAGCGGGTGGGAAGATAAACCCAGTGTCGGTGTTTCCTACGAACCCAGTGGAGTCCACAGAGGCAGTGCAGCTTGAGGAAGAGGTACCAGGCCTAATCCCCGTGTGCGCAGTTACCCGGTCCATGTCCGCTAAGAAAGCAAGTTGCAAGCCGCAGGAGACAGAGCGTGAGGAGGGAAAACTACAGTATCTCCTGAGAGTGAGCCGAGTGAGGTGGAGCTCGCTGATACCTTCTTGGCTGAGCTAGACACTGACCGCGCGTCGAAGGGTGAGGATGATGATTTGTCTCGGAAGAATCTGATGAGATTGCAAAGAGCCTAGCCCGAGTTTAAGAAATTATTTGAGTCTCCTGAAAGATCGACTGACGGTAATTGCCTCCATGATGGGTTGTTAATGAGGAAGTGGTGTCTTGTGTCATGTAATGGGGAGAGGATGAGTGACAGGCAGTTCACCAGGTGTCAGTGCCGCGTCCTTACAGAATGGAGATTTTGAAGCTGGCGCATCACTCAAACTTCGCCGGTCGTTTCGGGGAAAGGACGAACCTGGACAGAAAGTGGCAGAATGTATATTGGCATGGTGTCAGCCAGGATGTCGCTCAGTACGTAAAGACGTGTCATACATGTCAAGTGATGGGAAAACCTAATCATAAGCTTAAGGCTGCCCCATTAGTTCCTATTCCCCCATTTGAAGCTCCATTTGACCGAGTCATAGTTGCCATTGTGGGTCCATGGCCAAGAACCTCTTCTGGCCACTGTTACAGTTTATGTATCATTGATATGGCCACGAGATATCACGAAGCATGAATACCAAGACTGCTGTCCGGGAGCTGTTTAGCTTCATCACAAAATTTGGACTTCCGAAAGAAGTGCAATCTGATCAAGGATCCAATTTCATGTCCAGGACTTTTCAACAAACCCTGAGTGAGCTGGGTATCTGTAAGATTACCTCCACTACCTACCACCCTCAGAGCCAGGGAGCATTGGAACGCTACCATACCACCAGAAGTCCAAGATGAAGAAGTATTGTGCTGACAACCCTAAGGACTGGGATAAGAGACTCCCATTTCTTCTCCTCGCCACGAGAGAGGTGCCTAATGAATCTCTAAGTCTCTCCTCCTTTGAGCTAATGTTTGCCCACGAGGTCCGAAGGCCTCTTATGTTACTGAAAGACGCGTGGCTCAACTCGAGTGAGAGTGTCAGCCTGTTGGAATCCGTTAGCGAGTTCAAGGAGAAAACACGAAGGTGTTAGGAAACCGCTCGGCAGAATTTAACAGGGACCAAAGCCCGAATGAAGAGATGGTATGACAAACGATCTAGTTTGAGAAGGTTTGAGGCGGGCCCCTACACCATTATCCGGAGAGTAGGAGACTCAAATTACCTTCTCTCTACTCCCGATAGGCGCAGAGGTCGGAGATTATGCCACGTCAACATGCTTAAGCCATATATCCGTCGTGATCCTCCCCCTTTGGAACCAAAGGTGCCAGTCTGCATCATCCAACTTCCAGCGGTAGCCGTGTGTGACGAAGTCGAAGACGTAGCTGCGAGTGCCTTGGAGGCCTGGGAACCTGGCGGAGGCGCAAACAGGAAGTGGGAGACGAAAATATCGCATCTGTCGGAAGAGCAACGTCTGCAGATGTCCGCCTTGTCAAAAGACCCAAAGGTTTTCCGAAACACACCTAGACAGACCTACACAGACACCATGATGTGGACATGGAAGCAGCCCGACCGGTTAAATTGGCTCCTTATCGGGTGAGCCCACAACGAGCGGCCATTCTTCGCACTGAGGTGAACTATATGCTTGAACACTACCTGACTGAGCCATGTCAGTGAGAGTGGAGCTCCCTTGTTACTCTCGTAACCAAGTCCGATGGGACCTATCGGTTCTGTATTAACTACCGCCGGGTTAATGAGGTGACAAGAACTGACACTTACCCCCTGCCACGAGTGGAAGACCGCATAGATCGCGTCGGCAATGCTCGCTTCCTTGTAAAAGTAGACCTCATAAAAGGGTACTGGCAGATCAGATTGACTGAGAGAGCACAAGATAACAGCACCTTTGTAGTGCTAGGACAAACTTATAAGTGTAAAGTGATGCCTTTTGACATGAAGAATGCCCCTACTACATTTCAGCAAATTACGGACATCCCCATCAGAGAACTGCCTGGTTGTGTCGTCTCTCTACTTGGATGATATAGTGATATAAAGTAAGAGTTGGGACGAACGTCTACAGAGACTTGACAACATTCTGACGGTCTTGAATAAGGCTAATCTTTTTCTCAGTTGGATCAAATGCGAGTTTATGAAGGCTAAGGTGCAATATTTGGGTTACGTGATCGGTCAACGTGAGCTAGCCCAACCAACTACAAAGGTCCAGTCTTTACACGAGATGAGCGCCCCTCGATCTCGAAGAGAACTGAGAAATTTTATGGGTATGGTTGGGTACTATAGGATTTTCATTATAGATTTTGCAAGTCGCAACCCCCATGACTGATTTATTGAAAAAAGATGTTAGATATGTTTGGAATGAACAGTGTGAGATAGCCTTTGAACAAGTAAAATCCATACTTTGTAATAATCCTATCTTGCGGTCCCCTGATTTTGATCAACCATTCAAGTTA
>NC_092224.1:41028035-41034752 GCF_036320965.1 Panulirus ornatus
GTCCTCCCTCTGCTGTCAAAGCCCTTTGAACGTCTCTCCACGTCAAGTTTGAGAATTAGGACGTACTCATCTGCTAGTTTCCCTGCCTCCTCAAAATCCTCCGCTGTTTTACTTATTTTGTACTGCAGCATATCACGGGGTACACCGTCCACACATTCCTCGAATACTACTATTTTTAAGACCGAGTCAGCATCATATTAAGCTCTTTCGGAGAGTACCCACTGCACGCCTAACTAGTACTTTTCACGAAAGTAATCTAGGTAGGTTTGATCAGAACGCTTACTTTTAGCTCGAAATCTGACTCGGTGTCCTTCCGGCCATAAGTGATAAGAATTCAGCACTGCCTGTTTCACGACCTCATAATCATTACACTAGTCACCGGTCAACGCAGTGTATGCAGACTCAGCTTTGCCAAAAAGGATGGTACGTAACACTCGTTCAAGCCGCTTTCGGCCATGAGCAATCATGAGCAGTCTATTCAAATTTAAGGTAAAAGGAAGCTACATAATCTTCATTGAAATTTTGGAACGAGATGTAAGTTACTCAATTGTGACGACACTGGTCCTCATGGTGAAGAGTTAAGTCAATGTTTTTCACGTTCGAGCTCAAACCTAGCTTTTTGAGTCTGGAACCTAGCATGTTTTGTGCTCCTTCTGTACCTGCAACTATCTTTGGTGTGATTGTGCATTGAACTTAACTATCTCTATACTGATACTTGGGTCTGCAATGACGTTAGATTTGTTGTGTTGCACAACGCAAGATAACCTTATCTAAACGTTATGGGATTAAATTAAAGACCAGCATTACATTAAATCTACTAATCATGAAAGAATTCAAATGTACAGTTTGAAGATATAAATCATGATTGAATCATTAACGTTAACTTTGAACTTGAGTTTAACATAGAACATGAGTTAACATTGAACGTAAGTTAACATTTGTACATAACTTAATATTGCAGGTAAGATTTCGAGCCAGGAGATCTCTTTCCTTTATGACAGTTCTTCGATAACATTACACTTTGATAATTATAACGGGCTCACAGGCTTACAGCACAGTACTCGGGTAACAGGCTTAAAGGATTACAGTAGTTGTGGACCACTTACCTCGTTGGACTAGAGAGAGAGGGATATCAGCGGGTGTCATGAGTATTTATTACGAAGACGAATCTCCGCCCTGCTAGCTATAACACCACCCTTGATAGGCTATGTGATTACGAGCACTTTTATTTGGTTGGTTTATTCTAGCGCCGCATATTCCGGGAAGCTCACACTCTTCTTTAAACCTGTAGCGATGACATGTCCCGTACGGTGGTGAGATACTTCGTAACTGATTGATAACTGAAGGACAGATGACCATCTGGCTTCAGAATTAAATTATCAAACCTAATGCTTGGTGTGAAGAAAAGTTCCGAGCGATTGTCAGAGGAAGACATCTCTATACACAAGGTCAAACACACGATATATACACGAACATGTGGGCACACGCGTATATGTTCGTAACACCCCCCCGACTTAAAGGAGAAAATTCCTGGAAGAGGAATTTTCTCACCTTAAGAGCGGGATAAACATTCAGCTAACATATCATGTGCGCCAGCAATACGGTGAATATCTAAATTATACTCTTGAAGGAACAAGGCCCACCTAATTTACCTTTCATTCTTATCTCGGAACTTATTAACATATTTCAATTGGTAGTGATCAGTATACACCCTAATGACATTGCCTGATCCTTCTCAATGGTGAAATAATTCTTTTAGGCTTGATTGAATTTCTTACTGAAATAACTAACAGGGTGCTCAACATGGTTCTCGTCCTCCTGCAATAGGCCGGAACCGGCTCCCACATTGCTGGCATCAACAGCTAACTTGAATGGTTGATCGAAATCAGGGGACCGCAAGATAGGACTATTACAAAGTATGAGTTTTATTTGTTGAAAGGCTATATCACACTGTTCATTCCAAACATATCTAAAATCTTTCTTAATTAAATCTATCAGGGGGTTGCTACTGTTGCAAAATTTACAATGAACATCCTATAGTACCAAACCATACCCATAAAACGTCTACGTTCTCTTCGATATCTTCGGCGCTCATCTCGGACAACGACTGGATCTTTGCAGTCGGTGGGGCTATCTCACCTTGACCGACCACATAACCCTGATGTTGCACCTTGGCCTTCACAAATTCGCATTTCTTCCAATTGAGAACAAGGTTAACCTTATTCAAAACCGTCAGAAAGTTTCAATTCTCTGTAGATGTTCGTACCAACTCTGATTTTATGTCATAATATCATCCAAGTAGAGAGACGACACAACCAGGCAGGTCTCTGATGATGATATCCGTGATTCGCTGAAATGTAGTAGAGGCATTCTTCATGCCAAAAGGCATCACTTTACACTTATAAGTTTGTCCTAGCATTAAAAAGGTGCTGATATCCTGTGCTCTCTCCGTCAATCTAATCTGCCAGTATCCTTTTCTGACATCTAGTTTTGACAGGAAACGAGCATTGCCGACGCGATCTATGCAGTCTTCCTCTCGTGGCAGGGGGTAAGTGTCAGTTCTTGTCACCTCATTAACACGGTGGTAGTCAATACAGAACCGATAGGTCCCATCGGACGAGGATACGAGAGCAACAGGGGAGCTCCACTCTGACTGACAAGGCTCAATCAGGTCGTGCTCAAGCATATAGTTCACATCAGTGCAAAGAATGGCCGCTCGGTGTGGGCTCACCCGATACGGAGCGAATTTAACCGGTCGGGCTGCTTCCATCTCCACATCATGGGTTGTGAGCGACGTCTGTCCAGGTGTGTTTCGGAAGACCTTTGGGTGTTTTGACAACAAGGAGGGCATCTGCATACGATGCTCTTCCGTCAGATACAAAATTATCGTCTCCCATCTCCCGTTCGCGCCTCCGTCAGGTTCCCACGCCTCCAAGGCACCCGCAGCTATGTCGTCGACTTCGTCACACACGGCTACCGTTGGACGTTGCATGATTCATTCTGGCATCTTCGGTTCCAAAGGGTGAGGATCACGACTGAATTATGGCTTAAGCATGTTGACGTGGCATAATCTCCAACCTCTGCGCCGATCGGGGGTAGAGACAAGGTAATTTCATTCTCCTACACTCCGGATAATGGTGTAGGGGCCCTGAAACCGGGCAGCCAAGGGTTGAACTGGTTGCGGTAGTAGAAGTAACAATTCGTCCCCCGCCTCAATCCTTCTCAAACGAGATCGTTCGTCATACCATCTCTTTATTCGGGTTTGTGTCCCTGTTAAATTCTGCGGAGCGGTTTCCCAACACCTTCTAGTTTCTCCTTGAACTCGCTAACGGATTCCAAAAGTCCGACACTCTCACTCGAGTTGAGAAACACGTCTTTCAGTAACTTAAGAGGCTTTTGGACCTTTTGGGCAAACATCAGCTCAATGGGGGAGAAACTTTGAGATTCATTCGGCACTTCTCTCGTGTCGTAGAGAAGAAGTGGGAGTCCCTTATCCCAGTCCTTAGTGTTGTTAGCACAATACTTCTTTATCATGGACTTCAGGGTGGAATGGTAATGTTTCTTTGCTCCCTGGTTCTGAGGGTACTAAGCAGTGGAGGCAATCTTACCGATACCCAGCTCCCCGAGGGTATGTTGAAAAGTCCTGGACATGCAATTGGATCCACTATCAGATTGCACCTATTTTGGGAGTCCAAATTTTGTGAAGAAGCTAAGCAGCTCCAGGACAACAGACTTGCTTTCAAGCTTCTCAACGTTATTGCTTCGGATTATCTAGTAGCCATATCAATAATACTTAGAATATAACAGTGACCAGAGGAGGTTCTTGGCCATGGGCACACAATGTCAACTATGACTCGGTGAAACGTAGCTTCAAATGGGGGAATAGGAACTAAGGGGGAAGCCTTAAGCTTCTGATTAGGTTTTCCCATCACTTGACATGTATGACACGTCTTTACGTACTGAGCGACATCCTGGCGAACACCAGGATAATATACATACCGCCATACTCTGTCCAGGGTCTTCCTTCCCCCTAAATGACCGGCGAAATTTGAATCATAAGCCAGCTTCAAAATCTCCCTTCTGTAAGGACGCGGCACTAACACCGGGTGAAGTGGCTGCCACACATTCTCTTCCACATCACATGACACTGAACACCACCTCCTCATTAACAACCAATCTCGGAAGTATTAACCGTCAGTGAAAGCTTCAGCCGACTCAAACAATTTCTTAAACTCGGGTTCGGCTCATTGCAATTGCAAATCATAATCCTCACCTGTCGACGCGGGGTCTGCGTCTAACTCAGAAAAGAAGGTATCAGCGAGCTCCATCTCACTCAGCTCACTCTCGGGCATTGACTGTAGTTTTCTAGTCTTATGCTATGTCTCTTGGGGCTTGCAACATACTTTCTTAGCAGACATGGCCCGGGTAACTGCGCACACGGGGATTAGGCCTGGTACCTCTTCCTCAAGCTGCACTGCCTCCGTGGAGTCCACCGGGTCCGTAGGCAACACCCTTACTGTGTTCATCTTCCCACCCGATAGGTCGTTCCCTAACAAAAAGTCCAAACGTGAGACAGGCAATCTATTGACAACCCCTATGAGAGAATGGCCAGTGAAGAGATCTGTTTTCTTGGGTCCCAAAGGTCCATATATCAAGATTCGGTCTCGAAACTCTTCTCGTGGCAGCTAGCCATCCAATATCAGGGACTGCAGCACAACAGAATTCCGTAATACGGTCACTTTTCGTCGTACACCACATCGACTAACATAGCCCTTAGACAGGAACGCGTTGTTCAGTCTCCTACACTCCGGATAATGGTGTAGGGGCCCTGAAACCGGGCAGCCAAGGGTTGAACTGGTTGCGGTAGTAGAAGCAACACCTCGTCCCCCGCCTCAAACCTTCTCAAACGAGATCGTTTGTCATACCATCTCTTTATTCGGGTTTGTGTTCCTGTTAAATTCTGCTGAGCGGTTTCCCAAAACCTTCCTAGTTTCTCCTTGAACTCGCTAACGGGTTCCAACAGTCCGACACTCTCACTCGAGTTGAATAACACGTCTTTCAGTAACTTAAGAGGCTTTTGGACCTTTTGGGCAAACATCAGCTCAATGGGGGAGAAACTTTGAGATTCATTAGGCACTTCACTCGTGTCGAAGAGAAGAAATGGGAGTCCATTATCCCTGTCCTTAGTGTTGTTAGCAAAATGCTTCTTTATCATGGACTTCAGGGTGGAATGGTAATGTTCCTTTGCTCCCTGGTTATGAATGTACTAAGCAGTGGAGGTAATCTTACCGATACCCAGCTCCCCGAGCGTATGTTGAAAAGTCCTGGACATGAAATTGGATCCCCTATCAGATTGCACCTCTTTGGGGAGACCAAATTTTGTGAAGAAGCTAAGCAGCTCCCGGACAAGAGTCTTGGCTTCCAAGTTTCTCATCGGTATTGCTTCGGAATATCTCGTGGCCATATCAATAATACTTAGAATGTAACAGTGGCCAAAGGAGGTTCTTGGCCATGCGCCCACAATGTCAACTATGACTCGGTGAAACGGAGCTTCAAATGGGGGAACAGGAACTAAGGGGGAAGCCTTAAGCTTCTGATTAGGTTTTCCCATCACTTGACATGTATGACACGTCTTTACGTACTGAGCGACATCCCGGCGGACTCCAGGACAATATACATTCCGCCACACTCTGTCCAGGGTCATCCTTCCCCCTAAATGACAGGCGAAATTTTAGTCATGAGCAATCTTCAAAATCTCCCTTCTGTAATGACGCGGCACTAACACCAGGTGAAGTGCCTGCCACACATCGTCTTCCACATCACATGACACTGAACACCACCTCCCCATTAACAACCCATCTCGGAAGTATTAACCGTCAGTCAAAGCTTCAGCCGACTCAATCAATTTCTTAAACTCGGGTTCGGCTCATTGCAATTGCAAATAATCATCTTCACCTGTCGACGCGGGGTCAGCGTCTAACTCAGAAAAGAAGGTATCAACGAGCTCCACCTCACTCAGCTCACTCTCGGGCAGTGACTGTAGTTTTCTCGTCTCACGCTCTGTCTCCTGGAGCTTGCAACATACTTTCTTAGCAGACATGGCCCGGGTAACTGCGCACACGGGGATTAGGCCTGGTACCTCTTCCTCAAGCTACACTGCCTCCGTGGAGTCCACCGGGTCCGTAGGCAACACCCTCACTGGGTTCATCTTACCACCCGATAAGTCGCCTAACACAAGTTGCCTAACACAAAGTCCACACGTGAGACAGGCAATCTATTGACAACCCCTATGAGAGCATGGCCAGTGAAGAGAACTGTTTCTACCCTCACATTCACTAGTGGAGCTTCCTTGGGTCGCGAAGGTCCATATAGCAAGATTCGGTCTCCAAACTCTTCTCGTGGCACCAAGCCATCCAATATCAGGGACTGCAGCACACAAGAATTCCGTAATACGGTCACTTTTCGTCGTAAACCACATCTACTAACATAGCCCTTAGACAGGAACGCATTGTTATTTCAACAGAATGGATCCTAACTTACAGTATTCATTAACACTCACGGAACCCCTCACTTTCCTATGAGGAGGACTACATACACCTAATTTAGTAAGTAGACCTATAAGTTGGGAAAGATTACCGGCCTACTTTTGGTAAATTCTCTAGATTCTTCTCTCAAGCCATCAATCCTTCAACTGGTTGCCCAGGCATTGCCACAGTG
>NC_092224.1:41034852-41061989 GCF_036320965.1 Panulirus ornatus
TGGCCAAAGGAGGTTCTTGGCCATGGGCCCACAATGTCAACTATGACTCGGTGAAACGGAGCTTCAAATGGGGGAATAGGAACTAAGGGGGAAGCCTTAAGCTTCTGATTAGGTTTTCCCATCACTTGACATGTATGACACGTCTTTACGTACTGAGCGACATCCCGGCGGACACCAGGACAATATACATTCCTCCACACTCTGTCCAGGGTCTTCCTTCCCCCTAAATGACCGGCGAAATTTGAGTCATGAGCCAGCTTCAAAATCTCCCTTCTGTAAGGACGCGGCACTAACACCGGGTGAAGTGCCTGCCACACATCGTCTTCCACATCACATGACACTGGACACCACCTCCTCATTAACAACCAATCTCGGAAGTATTAACCGTCAGTCAAAGCTTCAGCCGACTCAAACAATTTCTTAAACTCGGGTTCGGCTCATTGCAATTGCAAATCATCATCCTCACCTGTCGACGCGGGGTCAGCGTCTAACTCAGAAAAGAAGGTATCAGCGAGCTCCACCTCACTCAGCTCACTCTCGGGCAGTGACTGTAGTTTTCTCGTCTCACGCTCTGTCTCCTGGGGCTTGCAACATACTTTCTTAGCAGACATGGCCCGGGTAACTGCGCACACGGGGATTAGGCCTGGTACCTCTTCCTCAAGCTACACTGCCTCCGTGGAGTCCACCGGGTCCGTAGGCAACACCCTCACTGGGTTCATCTTCCCACCCGATAGGTCATTGCCTAACACAAAGTCCACACGTGAGACAGGCAATCTATTGACAACCCCTATGAGAGCATGGCCAGTGAAGAGATCTGTTTCTACCCTCACATTCACTAGTGGAGCTTCCTTGGGTCCCGAAGGTCCATATAGCAAGATTCGGTCTCCAAACTCTTCTCGTGGCACCAAGCCATCCAATATCAGGGACTGCAGCACACCAGAATTCCGTAATACGGTCACTTTTCGTCGTACACCACATCTACTAACATAGCCCTTAGACAGGAACGCATTGTTATTCCCACAGAACGGATCCTTAACTACAGATTCATTAACACTCTCGGAACCCCTCACTTTCCTAAGAGGAGGGACAGCCTCACCTACTTTACTAAGTAGACCTAAAGTTGAAAAGAGACTTACCGGCCTACTTTTGGTAAAGTCTCTAGTTTCCTTCTCTCAAGCCCAGCAATCCTTCACCTGGTGTCCAGCCTTGCCACAGTGAGAGCAAAACATTACTTTCTAGGAGTATTTCCCATGACTTTTATGTGTTACCGGCAAGGTAGCAGATTTAGGTGGGATTAAATAACCTTTGGTCCTCCCTCTGCTGTCAAAGCCCTTTGAACGTC
This sequence comes from Panulirus ornatus, assembly GCF_036320965.1. Taxonomy (NCBI): domain Eukaryota; kingdom Metazoa; phylum Arthropoda; class Malacostraca; order Decapoda; family Palinuridae; genus Panulirus; species Panulirus ornatus. The sequence continues at coordinate 41,036,195 of NC_092224.1, forward strand.
TCTCCACGTCAAGTTTGAGAATTAGACGTACTCATCTGCTAGTTTCCCTGCCTCCTCAAAATCCTCCGCTGTTTTAGTTATTTCGTACTGCAGTACATCACGGGGTACACCGTCCACACATTCCTCGAATACTACTAGTTTTAAGACCGAGTCAGCATCATATTAAGCTCTTTCGGAGAGTACCCACTGCACGCCTAACTTGTACTTTCACGAAAGTAATCTAGGTAGGTTTGATCAGGACGCTTACTTTTAGCTCGAAATCTGACTCGGTGTGCTTCCGGCCATAAGTGATAAGAATTCAGCACTGCCTGTTTCACGACCTCATAATCATTACACTGGTCACCGGTCAACGCAGTGTATGCAGACTCAGCTTTGCCAAAAAGGATGGTACGTAACACTGTCGTTCAAGCCGCTTTCGGCCATGAGCAATCATGAGCAGTCTATTCAAATTCAAGGTAAAATGAAGCTACATCATCTTCATTGAACTTTGGTACGAGATGTAAGTTACTCAATTGTGACGACACTGGTCCTCATGGTGAAGAGTTAAGTCAATGTTTTTCACGTTCGAGCGCAAACCTAGCTTTTTGAGTCTGGAACCTAGCATGTTTTGTGCTCCTTCTGTACCTGCAACTATCTTTGGTGTGCTTGTGCATTGAACTTAACTATCTCTATACTGATACTTGGGTCTGCAATGACGTTAGATTTGTTGTGTTGCACAACGCAAGATAACCTTATCTAAACGTTATGGGATTAAATTAAAGACCAGCATTACATTAAATCTACTAATAATGAAAGAATTCAAATGTACAATTTGAAGACATAAATCATGATTGAATCATTAACGTTAACATTGAACTTGAGTTTAACATTGAACATGAGTTAACATTGAACATGAGTTAACATTTGTACATAACTTAATATTGCAGATAAGATTTCGAGCCAGGAGATCTCTTTCCTTTATGACAGTTCTTCGATAACATTACACTTTGATAATTATAACGGGCTCACAGGCTTACAGCACAGTACTCGGGTAACAGGCTTAAAGGATTAGAGTAGTTGTGGACCACTTACCTCGTTGGACTAGAGAGAGAGGGATATCAGCGGGTGTCATGGGTATTTATTACGAAGACGAATCTCCGCCCTGCTAGCTATAACACCACCCTTGATAGGCTATGGGATTACGAGCACTTTTATTTGGTTGGTTTATTCTAGCGCCGCATATTCCGGGAAGCTCACACTCTTCTTTAAACCTGTAGCGATGACATGTCCCGTACGGTGGTGAGATACTTCGTAACTGATTGACAACTGAAGGACAGATGACCATCTGGCTTCAGAATTAAATTATCAAACCTAATGCTTGGTGTGAAGAGAAGTTCCGAGCCATTGTCAGAGGAAGACATCTCTATACACAAGGTCAAACACACGTTATATACACGAACATGTGGGCACACGCGCACACGTTCGTAACACCCCCCGCCTTAAAGGAGAAAATTCCTGGAAGAGGAATTTTCTCACCTTAAGAGCGGGATAAACATTCAGCTAACATATCATGTGCGCCAGCAATACGGTGAATATCTAAATTATACTCTTGAAGGAACAAGGCCCACCTAATTTACCTTTCATTCTTATCTCGGAACTTATTAACATATTTCAATTGGTAGTGATCAGTATACACCCTAATGACATTGCCTGATCCTTCTCAATGGTGAAATAATTCCTTTAGGCTTGATTGAATTTGTTACTAAAATAACTAACAGGGTGCTCAACATGGTTCTCGTCCTCCTGCAAACGGACGGCACCGGCTCCCACATTGCTGGCATCAACAGCTAACTTGAATGGTTGATCGAAATCAGTGGACCGCAAGATAAGACTATTACAAAGTATGGATTTTATTTGTTGAAAGGCTATCTCACACTGTTCATTCCAAACATATCTAAAATCTTTCTTCAATAAATCTATCAGGGGGTTGCTACTGTTGCAAATTTACAATGAACATCCTATAGCACCTAACCATACCCATAAAACGTCCACGTTCTCTTCGATATCTTCGGCGCTCATCTCGGACAACGACTGGATCTTTGCAGTCGGTGGGGCTATCTCACCTTGACCGACCACATAACCCCGATATTGCACCTTGGCCTACACAAACTCGCATTTCTTCCAATTGAGAACAAGGTTAGCCTTATTCAAAACCGTCAGAACGTTGTCAATTCTCTGTAGATGTTCGTCCCAACTCTGAATGTATGTCACAATATCATCCAAGTAGGGAGACGACACAACCAGGCAGGTCTCTGATGAGGATGTCCGTGAGTCGCTGAAATGTTGTAGAGGCATTCTTCATGCCAAAAGGCATCACTTTACACTTATAAGTTTGTCCTAGCATTAAAAAGGTGCTGATATCTTGTGCTCTCTCCGTCAATCTAATCTGCCAGTATCCTTTTCTGACATCTAGTTTTGACAGGAAACGAGAATTGCCAACGCGATCTATGCAGTCTTCCTCTCGTGGCAGGGGGTAAGTGTCAGTTCTTGTCACCTCATTAACACGGTTGTAGTCAATATAGAACCGATAGGTCCCATCGGACGAGTATACGAGAGCAACAGGGGAGCTCCACTCTGACTGACATGGCTCAATCAGGTCGTGCTCAAGCATATAGTTCACATCAGTGCAAAGAATGGCCGCTCGTTGTGGGCTCACCCGATACGGAGCGAATTTAACCGGTCGGGCTGCTTCCATCTCCACATCATGGGTTGTGAGCGAGGTCTGTCCAGGTGTGTTTCGGAAGACCTTTGGGTGTTTTGACAACAAGGAGGGCATCTGCATACGGTGCTCTTCCGTCAGATGCAAAATTATCGTCTCCCATCTCCCGTTCGCGCCTCCGTCAGGTTCCCAAGCCTCCAAGGCACTCGCAGCTACGTCGTCGACTTCGTCACACACGGCTACCGTTGGACGTTGGATGATGCATACTGGCATCTTCGGTTCCAAAGGGTGAGGATCACGACTGAAATATGGCTTAAGCATGTTGACGTGGCATAATCTCCGACCTCTGCGCCGATCGGGGGTAGAGACAAGGTAATTTATGTCTCCTACACTCCGGATAATGGTGTAGGGGCCCTGAAACCGGGCAGCCAAGGGTTGAACTGGTTGCGGTAGTAGAAGCAACACCTCGTCCCCCGCCTCAAACCTTCTCAAACGAGATCGTTTGTCATACCATCTCTTTATTCGGGTTTGTGTCCCTGTTAAATTCTGCCGAGCGGTTTCCCAACACCTTCCTAGTTTCTCCTTGAACTCGCTAACGGATTCCAACAGTCCGACACTCTCACTCGAGTTGAGAAACACGTCTTTCAGTAACTTAAGAGGCTTTTGGACCTTTTGGGCAAACATCAGCTCAATGGGGGAGAAACTTTGAGATTCATTGGGCACTTCTCTCGTGTCGAAGAGAAGAAGTGGGAGTCCCTTATCCCAGTCCTTAGTGTTGTTAGCACAATACTTCTTTATCATGGACTTCAGGGTGGAATGGTAATGTTCCTTTGCTCCCTGGTTATGAATGTACTAAGCAGTGGAGGCAATCTTACCGATACCCAGCTCCCCGAGGGTATGTTGAAAAGTCCTGGACATGAAATTGGATCCCCTATCAGATTCCACCTCTTTGGGGAGTCCAAATTTTGTGAAGAAGCTAAGCAGCTCCCGGACAACAGTCTTGGTTTTCAAGCTTCTCAACGTTATTGCTTCGGAATATCTCGTAGCCATATCAATAATACTTAGAATATAACAGTGGCCAGAGGAGGTTCTTGGCCATGGGCCCACAATGTCAACTATGACTCGGTGAAACGTAGCTTCAAATGGGGGAATAGGAACTAAGGGGGAAGCCTTAGGCTTCTGATTAGGTTTTCCCATCACTTGACATGTATGACACGTCTTTACGTACTGAGCGACATCCCGGCGGACACCAGGATAATATACATACCGCCATACTCTGTCCAGGGTCTTCCTTCCCCCTAAATGACCGGCGAAATTTGAATCATGCGCCAGCCTTCAAAATCTCCCTTCTGTAAGGACGCGGCACTAACACCGGGTGAAGTGCCTGCCACACATTGTCTTCCACATCACATGACACTGGACACCACCTCCTCATTAACAACCAATCTCGGAAGTATTAACCGTCAGTCAAAGCTTCAGCCGACTCAAACAATTTCTTAAACTCGGGTTCGGCTCATTGCAATTGCAAATCATAATCCTCACCTGTCGACGCGTGGTCAGCGTCTAACTCAGAAAAGAAGGTATCAGCGAGCTCCATCTCACTCAGCACACTCTCGGGCAGTGACTGTAGTTTTCTCGTCTCACGCCTTGTCTCCTGGGGCTTGCAACATACTTTCTTAGCAGACATGGCCCGGGTAACTGCGCACACGGGGATTAGGCCTGGTACCTCTTCCTCAAGTTGCACTGCCTCCGTGGAGTCCACCGGGTCCGTAGGCAACACCCTCACTGGGTTCATCTTACCACCCGATAAGTCGTTGCCTAACACAAAGTCCACACGTGAGACAGGCAATCTATTGACAACCCCTATGAGAGCATGGCCAGTGAAGAGATCTGTTTCTACCCTCACATTCACTAGTGGAGCTTCCTTGGGTCCCGAAGGTCCATATAGCAAGATTCGGTCTCCAAACTCTTCTCGTGGCACCAAGCCATCCAATATCAGGGACTGCAGCACACCAGAATTCCGTAATACGGTCACTTTTCGTCGTACACCACATCTACTAACATAGCCCTTAGACAGGAACGCATTGTTATTCCAACAGAACGGATCCTTAACTACAGATTCATTAACACTCTCGGAACCCCTCACTTTCCTAAGAGGAGGGACAGCCTCACCTACTTTACTAAGTAGACCTAAAGTTGGGAAGAGACTTACCGGCCTACTTTTGGTAAAGTCTCTAGATTCCTTCTCTCAAGCCCAGCAATCCTTCACCTGGTGCCCAGCCTTGCCACAGTGAGAGCAAAACATTACTTTCTAGGAGTATTTCCCATGACTTTTATGTGTTACCGGCAAGGTAGCAGATTTAGGTGGGATTAAATAACCTTTGGTCCTCCCTCTGCTGTCAAAGCCCTTTGAACGTCTCTCCACGTCAAGTTTGAGAATTAGGACGTACTCATCTGCTAGTTTCCCTGCCTCCTCAAAATCCTCCGCTGTTTTAGTTATTTTGTACTGCAGTATATCACGGGGTACACCGTCCACACATTCCTCGAATACTACTAGTTTTAAGACCGAGTCAGCATCATATTAAGCTCTTTCGGAGAGTACCCACTGCACGCCTAACTAGTACTTTTCACGAAAGTAATCTAGGTAGGTTTGATCAGAACGCTTACTTTTAGCTCGAAATCTGACTCGGTGTGCTTCCGGCCATAAGTGATAAGAATTCAGCACTGCCTGTTTCACGACCTCATAATCATTACACTAGTCACCGGTCAACGCAGTGTATGCAGACTCAGCTTTGCCAAAAAGGATGGTACGTAACACTGTCGTTCAAGCCGCTTTCGGCCATGAGCAATCATGAGCAGTCTATTCAAATTTAAGGTAAAAGGAAGCTACATAATCTTCATTGAAATTTTGGAACGAGATGTAAGTTACTCAATTGTGACGACACTGGTCCTCATGGTGAAGAGTTAAGTCAATGTTTTTCACGTTCGAGCGCAAACCTAGCTTTTTGAGTCTGGAACCTAGCATGTTTTGTGCTCCTTCTGTACCTGCAACTATCTTTGGTGTGCTTGTGCATTGAACTTAACTATCTCTATACTGATACTTGGGTCTGCAATGACGTTAGATTTGTTGTGTTGCACAACGCAAGATAACCTTATCTAAACGTTATGGGATTAAATTAAAGACCAGCATTACATTAAATCTACTAATAATGAAAGAATTCAAATGTACAATTTGAAGACATAAATCATGATTGAATCATTAACGTTAACATTGAACTTGAGTTTAACATTGAACATGAGTTAACATTGAACATGAGTTAACATTTGTACATAACTTAATATTGCAGATAAGATTTCGAGCCAGGAGATCTCTTTCCTTTATGACAGTTCTTCGATAACATTACACTTTGATAATTATAACGGGCTCACAGGCTTACAGCACAGTACTCGGGTAACAGGCTTAAAGGATTACAGTAGTTGTGGACCACTTACCTCGTTGGACTAGAGAGAGAGGGATATCAGCGGGTGTCATGAGTATTTATTACGAAGACGAATCTCCGCCCTGCTAGCTATAACACCACCCTTGATAGGCTATGGGATTACGAGCACTTTTATTTGGTTGGTTTATTCTAGCGCCGCATATTCCGGGAAGCTCACACTCTTCTTTAAACCTGTAGCGATGACATGTCCCGTACGGTGGTGAGATACTTCGTAACTGATTGACAACTGAAGGACAGATGACCATCTGGCTTCAGAATTAAATTATCAAACCTAATGCTTGGTGTGAAGAGAAGTTCCGAGCCATTGTCAGAGGAAGACATCTCTATACACAAGGTCAAACACACGATATATACACGAACATGTGGGCACACGCGCACACGTTCGTAACACCCCCCGACTTAAAGGAGAAAATTCCTGGAAGAGGAATTTTCTCACCTTAAGAGCGGGATAAACATTCAGCTAACATATCATGTGCGCCAGCAATACGGTGAATATCTAAATTATACTCTTGAAGGAACAAGGCCCACCTAATTTACCTTTCATTCTTATCTCGGAACTTATTAACATATTTCAATTGGTAGTGATCAGTATACACCCTAATGACATTGCCTGATCCTTCTCAATGGTGAAATAATTCCTTTAGGCTTGATTGAATTTCTTACTAAAATAACTAACAGGGTGCTCAACATGGTTCTCGTCCTCCTGCAAACGGACGGCACCGGCTCCCACATTGCTGGCATCAACAGCTAACTTGAATGGTTGATCGAAATCAGGGGACCGCAAGATAGGACTATTACAAAGTATGGATTTTATTTGTTGAAAGGCTATCTCACACTGTTCATTCCAAACATATCTAAAATCTTTCTTCATTAAATCTATCAGGGGGTTGCTACTGTTGCAAAATTTACAATGAACATCCTATAGTACCTAACCATACCCATAAAACGTCCACGTTCTCTTCGATATCTTCGGCGCTCATCTCGGACAACGACTGGATCTTTGCAGTCGGTGGGGCTATCTCACCTTGACCGACCACATAACCCAGATATTGCACCTTGGCCTTCACAAATTCGCATTTCTTCCAATTGAGAACAAGGTTAACCTTATTCAAAACCGTCAGAACGTTGTCAATTCTCTGTAGATGTTCGTCCCAACTCTGATTTTATGTCACAATATCATCCAAGTAGAGAGACGACACAACCAGGCAGGTCTCTGATGAGGATATCCGTGAGTCGCTGAAATGTAGTAGAGGCATTCTTCATGCCAAAAGGCATCACTTTACACTTATAAGTTTGTCCTAGCATTAAAAAGGTGCTGATATCTTGTGCTCTCTCCGTCAATCTAATCTGCCAGTATCCTTTTCTGACATCTAGTTTTGACAGGAAACGAGCATTGCCGACGCGATCTATGCAGTCTTCCTCTCGTGGCAGGGGGTAAGTGTCAGTTCTTGTCACCTCATTAACACGGTGGTAGTCAATACAGAACCGATAGGTCCCATCGGACGAGGATACGAGAGCAACAGGGGAGCTCCACTCTGACTGACATGGCTCAATCAGGTCGTGCTCAAGCATATAGTTCACATCAGTGCAAAGAATGGCCGCTCGTTGTGGGCTCACCCGATACGGAGCGAATTTAACCGGTCGGGCTGCTTCCATCTCCACATCATGGGTTGTGAGCGAGGTCTGTCCAGGTGTGTTTCGGAAGACCTTTGGGTGTTTTGACAACAAGGAGGGCATCTGCATACGGTGCTCTTCCGTCAGATGCAAAATTATCGTCTCCCATCTCCCGTTCGCGCCTCCGTCAGGTTCCCAAGCCTCCAAGGCACTCGCAGCTACGTCGTCGACTTCGTCACACACGGCTACCGTTGGACGTTGGATGATGCATACTGGCATCTTCGGTTCCAAAGGGTGAGGATCACGACTGAAATATGGCTTAAGCATGTTGACGTGGCATAATCTCCGACCTCTGCGCCGATCGGGGGTAGAGACAAGGTAATTTGAGTCTCCTACACTCCGGATAATGGTGTAGGGGCCCTGAAACCGGGCATCCAAGGGTTGAACTGGTTGCGGTAGTAGAAGCAACACCTCGTCCCCCGCCTCAAACCTTCTCAAACGAGATCGTTTGTCATACCATCTCTTTATTCGGGTTTGTGTCCCTGTTAAATTCTGCCGAGCGGTTTCCCAACACCTTCCTAGTTTCTCCTTGAACTCGCTAACGGATTCCAACAGTCCGACACTCTCACTCGAGTTGAGAAACACGTCTTTCAGTAACTTAAGAGGCTTTTGGACCTTTTGGGCAAACATCAGCTCAATGGGGGAGAAACTTTGAGATTCATTGGGCACTTCTCTCGTGTCGTAGAGAAGAAGTGGGAGTCCCTTATCCCAGTCCTTAGTGTTGTTAGCACAATACTTCTTTATCATGGACTTCAGGGTGGAATGGTAATGTTCCTTTGCTCCCTGGTTCTGAGGGTACTAAGCAGTGGAGGCAATCTTACCGATACCCAGCTCCCCGAGGGTATGTTGAAAAGTCCTGGACATGAAATTGGATCCCCTATCAGATTGCACCTCTTTGGGGAGTCCAAATTTTGTGAAGAAGCTAAGCAGCTCCCGGACAACAGACTTGGCTTTCAAGCTTCTCAACGTTATTGCTTCGGAATATCTCGTAGCCATATCAATAATACTTAGAATATAACAGTGGCCAGAGGAGGTTCTTGGCCATGGGCCCACAATGTCAACTATGACTCGGTGAAACGTAGCTTCAAATGGGGGAATAGGAACTAAGGGGGAAGCCTTAGGCTTCTGATTAGGTTTTCCCATCACTTGACATGTATGACACGTCGTTACGTACTGAGCGACATCCCGGCGGACACCAGGCCAATATACATTCCGCCATACTCTGTCCAGGGTCTTCCTTCCCTCTAAATGACCGGCGAAATTTGAGTCATGCGCCAGCTTCAAAATCTCCCTTCTGTAAGGACGCGGCACTAACACCGGGTGAAGTGCCTGCCACACATTGTCTTCCACATCACATGACACTGGACACCACCTCCTCATTAACAACCAATCTCGGAAGTATTAACCGTCAGTCAAAGCTTCAGCCGACTCAAACAATTTCTTAAACTCGGGTTCGGCTCATTGCAATTGCAAATCATCATCCTCACCTGTCGACGCGGGGTCAGCGTCTAACTCAGAAAAGAAGGTATCAGCGAGCTCCATCTCACTCAGCTCACTCTCGGGCAGTGACTGTAGTTTTCTCGTCTCACGCTCTGTCTCCTGGGGCTTGCAACATACTTTCTTAGCAGACATGGCCCGGGTAACTGCGCACACGGGGATTAGGCCTGGTACCTCTTCCTCAAGCTGCACTGCCTCCGTGGAGTCCACCGGGTCCGTAGGCAACACCCTTACTGTGTTCATCTTCCCACCCGATAGGTCGTTGCCTAACACAAAGTCCACACGTGAGACAGGCAATCTATTGACAACCCCTATGAGAGCATGGCCAGTGAAGAGATCTGTTTCTACCCTCACATTCACTAGTGGAGCTTCCTTGGGTCCCAAAGGTCCATATAGCAAGATTCGGTCTCCAAACTCTTCTCGTGGCACCAAGCCATCCAATATCAGGGACTGCAGCACACCAGAATTCCGTAATACGGTCACTTTTCGTCGTACACCACATCTACTAACATAGCCCTTAGACAGGAACGCATTGTTATTCCCACAGAACGGATCCTTAACTACAGATTCATTAACACTCTCGGAACCCCTCACTTTCCTAAGAGGAGGGACAGCCTCACCTACTTTACTAAGTAGACCTAAAGTTCGGAAGAGACTTACCGGCCTACTTTTGGTAAAGTCTCTAGATTCCTTCTCTCAAGCCCAGCAATCCTTCACCTGGTGCCCAGCCTTGCCACAGTGAGAGCAAAACATTACTCTCTGGAGTATTTCCCATGACTTTTATGTGTTACCGGCAAGGTAGCAGATTTAGGTGGGATTAAATAACCTTTGGTCCTCCCTCTGCTGTCAAAGCCCTTTGAACGTCTCTCCACGTCAAGTTTGAGAATTAGGACGTATTCATCTGCTAGTTTCCCTGCCTCCTCAAAATCCTCCGCTGTTTTAGTTATTTCGTACTGCAGTATATCACGGGGTACACCGTCCACACATTCCTCGAATACTACTAGTTTTAAGACCGAGTCAGCATCATATTAAGCTCTTTCGGAGAGTACCCACTGCACGCCTAACTAGTACTTTTCACGAAAGTAATCTAGGTAGGTTTGATCAGGACGCTTACTTTTAGCTCGAAATCTGACTCGGTGTGCTTCCGGCCATAAGTGATAAGAATTCAGCACTGCCTGTTTCACGACCTCATAATCATTACACTGGTCACCGGTCAACGCGGTGTATGCAGACTCAGCTTTGCCAAAAACGATGGTACGTAACACTGTCGTCCAAGCCGCTTTCGGCCATGAGCAATCATGAGCAGTCTATTCAAATTTAAGGTTAAAGGAAGCTATATCATCTTCATTCAACTTTGGTACGAGATGTAAGTTACTCAATTGTGACGACACTGGTCCTCATGGTGAAGAGTTAAGTCAATGTTTTTCACGTTCGAGCGCAAAACTAGCTTTTTGAGTCTGGAACCTAGCATGTTTTGTGCTCCTTCTGTACCTGCAACTGTCTTTGTTGTGCTTGTGGATTGAACTTAACTATCTCTATACTGATCCTTGTCTCTGCAATGACGTTAGATTTGTTGTGTTGCACAACGCAAGATAACCTTATCTAAACGTTATGGGATTAAATTAAAGACCAGCATTACATTAAATCTACTAATAATGAAAGAATTCAAATGTACAATTTGAAGACATAAATTATGATTGAATCATTAACGTTAACACTGAACTTGAGTTTAACATTGAACATGAGTTAACATTGAACATGAGTTAACATTTGTACATAACTTAATATTGCAGATAAGATTTCGAGCCAGGAGATCTCTTTCCTTTATGACAGTTCTTCGATGACAATACACTTTGATAATTATAACGGGCTTACAGGCTTACAGCACAGTACTCGGGTAACAGGTTTAAAGGATTAGAGTAGTTGTGGAGCACTTACCTCGTTGGACTAGAGAGACAGGGATATCAGCGGGTGTCATGGGTATTTATTACGAAGACGAATCTCCGCCCTGCTAGCTATAACACCACCCTTGATAGGCTATGGGATTACGAGCACCTTTGTTTGGTTGGTTTATTGTAGCGCCGCATATTCCGGGAAGCTCACACTCTTCTTTAAACCTGCAGCGATGACATGTCCCGTACGGTGGTGAGATACTTCGTAACTGATTGACAACTGAAGGACAGATAACCATCTGGCTTCAAAATTAAATTGTTAAACCTAATGCTTGGTGTGAAGAGAAATTCCGAGCCATTGTCAGAGGAAGACATCTCTATACACAAGGTCACACACACGTTATATACACGAACATGTGGGCACACGCGCACACGTTCGTAACACCCCCCGCCTTAAAGGAGAAAATTCCTGGAAGAGGAATTTTCTCACCTTAAGAGCGGGATAAACAATCAGCTAACATATCATGTGCGCCAGCAATACGGTGAATATCTAAATTATACTCTTGAAGGAACAAGGCCCACCTAATTTACCTTTCATTCTTATCTCGGAACTTATTAACATATTTCAATGGGTAGTGATCAGTATACACCCTAATGACATTGCCTGATCCTTCTCAATGGTGAAATAATTCCTTTCGACTTGATTGAATTTCTTACTAAAATAACTAACAGGGTGCTCAACATGGTTCTCGTCCTCCTGCAAAAGGACGGCACCGGCTCCCACATTGCTGGCATCAACAGCTAACTTGAATGGTTGATCGAAATCATTGGACCGCAAGATAGGACTATTACAAAGTATGGATTTTATTTGTTGAAAGGCTATCTCACACTGTTCATTCCAAACATATCTAAAATCTTTCTTCATTAAATCTATCAGGGGGTTGCTACTGTTGCAAAATTTACAATGAACATCCTATAGTACCTATCCATACCCATAAAACGTCCACGTTCTCTTCGATATCTTCGGCGCTCATCTCGGACAACGACTGGATTTTTGCAGTCGGTGGGGCTATCTCACCTTGACCGACAACATAACCCAGATATTGCACCTTGGCCTTCACAAACTCGCAATTCTTCCAATTGAGAACAAGGTTAGCCTTATTCAAAGCCGTCAGAACGTTGTCAATTCTCTATAGATGTTCGTCCCAACTCTGACTGTATGTCACAATATCATCCAAGTAGAGAGACGACACAACCAGGCATGTCTCTGATGAGGATGTCCGTGAGTCGCTGAAATGTAGTAGAGGCATTCTTCATGCCAAAAGGCATCACTTTACACTTATAAGTTTGTCCTAGCATTAAAAAGGTGCTGATATATTGTGCTCTCTCCGTCAATCTAATCTGCCATTATCCTTTTCTGAGTTCTAGTTTTGACAGGAAACAAGCATTGCCGACGCGATCTATTCAGTCTTCCTCTCGCGGCAGGGGGTAAGTGTCAGTTCTTGTCACCTCATTAACACGGTGGTAGTCAATACAGAACCGATAGGTCCCATCGGACGAGGATACGAGAGCAACAGGGGAGCTCCACTCTGACTGACATGGCTCAATCAGGTCGTGCTCAAGCATATAGTTCACTTCAGTGCAAAGAATGGCCGCTCGTTCTGGGCTCACCCGATACGGAGCGAATTTAACCGGTCGGGCTGCTTCTATCTCCACATCATGGGTTGTGAGCGAGGTCTGTCCAGGTGTGTTTCGGAAGATTTTGAGTGTTTTGACAACAAGGAGGGCATCTGGAGACGTTGCTCTTCCGTCAGATGCAAAATTATCGTCTCCCATCTCTCGTTCGCGCCTCCGTCAGGTTCCCAAGCCTCCAAGGCACTCGCAGCTACGTCGTCGACTTCGTCGCACACGGCTACCGTTGGACGTTGGATGATGCACAATGGCATCTTCGGTTCCAAAGGGTGAGGATCACGACTGAAATATGGCTTAAGCATGTTGACATGGCATAATCTCTGACCTCTGCGCCAATCGGGGGTAGAGACAAGGTAATTTGAGTCTCCTACACTCCGGATAATGGTGTAGGGGCCCTGAAACCGGGCAGCCAAGGGTTGAACTGGTTGCGGTAGTAGAAGCAACACCTCGTCCCCCGCCTCAAACCTTCTCAAACGAGATCGTTTGTCATACCATCTCTTTATTCGGGTTTGTGTCCCTGTTAAATTCTGCCGAGCGGTTTCCCAACACCTTCCTAGTTTCTCCTTGAACTCGCTAACGGATTCCAACAGTCCGACACTCTCACTCGAGTTGAGAAACACGTCTTTCAGTAACTTAAGAGGCTTTTGGACCTTTTGGGCAAACATCAGCTCAATGGGGGAGAAACTTCGAGATTCATTAGGCACTTCTCTCGTGTCGAAGAGAAGAAATGGGAGTCCCTTATCCCAGTCCTTAGTGTTGTTAGCACAATACTTCTTTATCATGGACTTCAGGGTGGAATGGTAATGTTCCTTTGCTCACTGGTTCTGAATGTACTAAGCAGTGGAGGTAATCTTACCGATACCCAGCTCCCTGAGGGTATGTTGAAAAGTCCTGGACATGAAATTGGATCCCCTATCAGATTGCACCTCTTTGGGGAGTCCAAATTTTGTGAAGAAGCTAAGCAGCTCCCGGACAACAGTCTTGGCTTTCAAGCTTCTCAACGGTATTGCTTCGGAATATCTCGTAGCCATATCAATAATACTTAGAATGTAACAGTGGCCAGAGGAGGTTCTTGGCCATGGGCCCACAATGTCAACTATGACTCGGTGAAACGGAGCTTCAAATGGGGGAATAGGAACTAAGGGGGAAGCCTTAAGCTTCTGATTAGGTTTTCCCATCACTTGACATGTATGACACGTCTTTACGTACTGAGCGACATCCCGGCGGACACCAGCCCAATATACATTCCGCCATACTCTGTCCAGGGTCTTCCTTCCCCTAAATGACCGGCGAAATTTGAGTCATGCGCCAGCTTCAAAATCTCCCTTCTGTAAGGACGCGGCACTAACACCGGGTGAAGTGCCTGCCACACATCGTCTTCCACATCACATGACACTGGACACCACCTCCTCATTAACAACCCATCTCGGAAGTATTAACCGTCAGTCAAAGCTTCAGCCGACTCAAACAATTTCTTAAACTCGGGTTCGGCTCATTGCAATTGCAAATCATCATCCTCACCTGTCGACGCGGGGTCAGCGTCTAACTCAGAAAAGAAGGTATCAGCGAGCTCCACCTCACTCAGCTCACTCTCGGGCAGTGACTGTAGTTTTCTCGTCTCACGCTCTGTCTCCTGGGGCTTGCAACATACTTTCTTAGCAGACATGGCCCGGGTAACTGCGCACACGGGGATTAGGCCTGGTACCTCTTCCTCAAGCTACACTGCCTCCGTGGAGTCCACCGGGTCCGTAGGCAACACCCTCACTGGGTTCATCTTCCCACCTGATAGGTCATTGCCTAACACAAAGTCCACACGTGAGACAGGCAATCTATTGACAACCCCTATGAGAGCATGGCCCGTGAAGAGATCTGTTTCTACCCTCACATTCACTAGTGGAGCTTCCTTGGGTCCCGAAGGTCCATATAGCAAGATTCGGTATCCAAACTCTTCTCGTGGCACCAAGCCATCCAATATCAGGGACTGCAGCACACCAGAATTCCGTAATACGGTCACTTTTCGTCGTACACCACATTTACTAACATAGCCCTTAGACAGGAACGCATTGTTATTCCCACAGAACGGATCCTTAACTACAGATTCATTAACACTCTCGGAATCCCTCACTTTCCTAAGAGGAGGGACAGCCTCACCTACTTTACTAAGTGGACCTAAAGTTGAGAAGAGATTTACCGGCCTACTTTTGGTAAAGTCTCTAGATTCCTTCTCTCAAGCCCAGCAATCCTTCGCCTGGTGCCCAGCCTTGCCACAGTGAGAGCAAAACTTTACTTTCTGGGAGTATTTCCCATGACTTTAATGTGTTACCGGCAAGGTAGCAGATTTAGGTGGGATTAAATAATCTTTGGTCCGCCCTCTGCTGTCAAAGCCCTTTGAACGTCTCTCCACGTCAAGTTTGAGAATTAGCACGTATTCATCTGCTAGTTTCCCTGCCTCCTCAAAATCCTCCGCTGTTTTAGTTATTTCGTACTGCAGTACATCACGGGGTACACCGTCCACATATTCCTCGAATACTACTAGTTTTAAGACCGAGTCAGCATCATGTTAAGCTCTTTCGGAGAGTACCCACTGCACGCCTAACTTGTACTTTTCACGAAAGTAATCTAGGTAGGTTTGATCAGGACGCTTACTTTTAGCTCGAAATCTGACTCGGTGTGCTTCCGGCCATAAGTGATAAGAATTCAGCACTGCCTGTTTCACGACCTCATAATCATTACACTGGTCACCGGTCAACGCAGTGTATGCAGACTCAGCTTTGCCAAAAAGGATGGTACGTAACACTGTCGTTCAAGCCGCTTTCGGCCATGAGCAATCATGAGCAGTCTATTCAAATTTAAGGTAAAAGGAAGCTACATAATCTTCATTGAACTTTGGTACGAGATGTAAGTTACTCAATTGTGACGACACTGGTCCTCATGGTGAAGAGTTAAGTCAATGTTTTTCACGTTCGAGCGCAAACCTAGCTTTTTGAGTCTGGAACCTAGCATGTTTTGTGCTCCTTCTGTACCTGCAACTGTCTTTGTTGTGCTTGTGCATTGAACTTAACTATCTCTATACTGATCCTTGGTCTGCAATGACGTTAGATTTGTTGTGTTGCACAACGCAAGATAACCTTATCTAAACGTTATGGGATTAAATTAAAGACCAGCATTACATTAAATCTACTAATAATGAAAGAATTCAAATGTACAATTTGAAGACATAAATCATGATTGAATCATTAACGTTAACATTGAACTTGAGTTTAACATTGAACATGAGTTAACATTGAACATGAGTTAACATTTGTACATAACTTAATATTGCAGATAAGATTTCGAGCCAGGAGATCTCTTTACTTTATGACAGTTCTTCGATATCATAACACTTTGATAATTATAACGGGCTTAGAGGCTTACAGCACAGTACTCGGGTAACAGGCTTACAGCCTTAGAGCAGGGGTGGACCACTTACCTCGTTGGACTAGAGGGAGAGGGATATCAGCAGGTGTCATGGTTATTTATTACGGAGAGAAATCTTGGCCCTGCTAGCTATAACACCACCCTTGATAGGCTATGGGATTACGAGCACTTTTGTTTCGGTGGTTTATTCTAGCGCCGCATATTCCGGGAAGCTCACACTCTTCTTTAAACCTGTAGCGATGACATGTCCCGTACGGTGGTGAGATACTTCGTAACTGATTGACAACTGAAGGACAGATAACCACCTGGCTTCAGAATTAAATTATTAAACCAATTGCTTGGTGTGAAGAGAAGTTCCGAGCCATAGTCAGAGGAAGACATCTCTATACACAAGGTCAAACACACGTTATATACACGAACATGTGGGAACACGCGCACACGTTCGTAACACCCCCCGCCTTAAAGGAGAAAATTCCTGGAAGAGGAATTTTCTCACCTTAAGAGCGGGATAAACAATCAGCTAACATATCATGTGCGCCAGCAATACGGTGAATATCTAAATTATACTCTTGAAGGAACAAGGCCCACCTAATTTACCTTTCATTCTTATCTCGGAACTTATTAACATATTTCAATTGGTAGTGATCAGTATACACCCTAATGACATTGCCTGATCCTTCTCAATGGTGAAATAATTCCTTTAGGCTTGATTGAATTTCTTACTATAATAACTAACAGGGTGCTCAACATGGTTCTCGTCCTCCTGCAAAAGGACGGCACCGGCTCCCACATTGCTGGCATCAACAGCTAACTTGAATGGTTGATCGAAATCAGGGGACCGCAAGATAGGACTATTACAAAGTATGGATTTTATTTGTTGAAAGGCTATCTCACACTGTTCATTCCAAACATATCTAAAATCTTTCTTCAATAAATCTATCAGGGGGTTGCTACTGTTGCAAAATTTACAATGAACATCCTATAGTACCTAACCATACCCATAAAACGTCCACGTTCTCTTCGATATCTTCGGCGCTCATCTCGGACAACGACTGGATCTTTGCAGTCGGTGGGGCTATCTCACCTTGACCGACCACATAACCCAGATATTGCACCTTGGCCTTCACAAACTCGCATTTCTTCCAATTGAGAACAAGGTTAGCCTTATTCAAAACCGTCAGAACGTTGTCAATTCTCTGTAGATGTTCGTCCCAACTCTGACTGTATGTCACAATATCATCCAAGTAGAGAGACGACACAACCAGGCAGGTCTCTGATGAGGATGTCCGTGAGTCGCTGAAATGTAGTAGAGGCATTCTTCATGCCAAAAGGCATCACTTTACACTTATAAGTTTGTCCTAGCATTAAAAAGGTGCTGATATCTTGTGCTCTCTCCGTCAATCTAATCTGCCAGTATCCTTTTCTGACATCTAGTTTTGACAGGAAACGAGCATTGCCGACGCGATCTATGCAGTCTTCCTCTCGTGGCAGGGGGTAAGTGTCAGTTCTTGTCACCTCATTAACACGGTGGTAGTCAATACAGAACCGATAGGTCCCATCGGACGAGGATACGAGAGCAACAGGGGAGCTCCACTCTGACTGACATGGCTCAATCAGGTCGTGCTCAAGCATATAGTTCACATCAGTGCAAAGAATGGCCGCTCGTTGTGGGCTCACCCGATACGGAGCGAATTTAACCGGTCGGGCTGCTTCCATCTCCACATCATGGGTTGTGAGCGAGGTCTGTCCAGGTGTGTTTCGTAAGACCTTTGGGTGTTTTGACAACAAGGAGGGCATCTGCATACGGTGCTCTTCCGTCAGATGCAAAATTATCGTCTCCCATCTCCCGTTCGCGCCTCCGTCAGGTTCCCAAGCCTCCAAGGCACTCGCAGCTACGTCGTCGACTTCGTCACACACGGCTACCGTTGGACGTTGGATGATGCATACTGGCATCTTCGGTTCCAAAGGGTGAGGATCACGACTGAAATATGGCTTAAGCATGTTGACGTGGCATAATCTCCGACCTCTGCGCCGATCGGGGGTAGAGACAAGGTAATTTGAGTCTCCTACACTCCGGATAATGGTGTAGGGGCCCTGAAACCGGGCAGCCAAGGGTTGAACTGGTTGCGGTAGTAGAAGCAACACCTCGTCCCCCGCCTCAAACCTTCTCAAACGAGATCGTTTGTCATACCATCTCTTTATTCGGGTTTGTGTCCCTGTTAAATTCTGCCGAGCGGTTTCCCAACACCTTCCTAGTTTCTCCTTGAACTCGCTAACGGATTCCAACAGTCCGACACTCTCACTCGAGTTGAGAAACACGTCTTCAGTAACTTAAGAGGCTTTTGGACCTTTTGGGCAAACATCAGCTCAATGGGGGAGAAACTTTGAGATTCATTAGGCACTTCTCTCGTGTCGAAGAGAAGAAATGGGAGTCCCTTATCCCAGTCCTTAGTGTTGTTAGCACAATACTTCTTTATCATGGACTTCAGGGTGGAATGGTAATGTTCCTTTGCTCCCTGGTTCTGAATGTACTAAGCAGTGGAGGTAATCTTACCGATACCCAGCTCCCCGAGGGTATGTTGAAAAGTCCTGGACATGAAATTGGATCCCCTATCAGATTGCACCTCTTTGGGGAGTCCAAATTTTGTGAAGAAGCTAAGCAGCTCCCGGACAACAGTCTTGGCTTCAAGCTTCTCATCGGTATTGCTTCGGAATATCTCGTGGCCATATCAATAATACTTAGAATGTAACAGTGGCCAGAGGAGGTTCTTGGCCATGGGCCCACAATGTCAACTATGACTCGGTGAAACGGAGCTTCAAATGGGGGAATAGGAACTAAGGGGGAAGCCTTAAGCTTCTGATTAGGTTTTCCCATCACTTGACATGTATGACACGTCTTTACGTATTGCGCGACATCCCGGCGGACTCCAGGACAATATACATTCCGCCACAATCTGTCCAGGGTCTTCCTTCCCCCTAAATGACAGGCGAAATTTGAGTCATGCGCCAGCTTCAAAATCTCCCTTCTGTAAGGACGCGGCACTAACACCGGGTGAAGTGCCTGCCACACATCGTCTTCCACATCACATGACACTGGACACCACCTCCTCATTAACAACCCATCTCGGAAGTATTAACCGTCAGTCAAAGCTTCAGCCGACTCAAACAATTTCTTAAACTCGGGTTCAGCTCATTGCAATTGCAAATCATCACCCTCACCTATCGACGCGTGGTCAGCGTCTAACTCAGAAAAGAAGGTATCAGCGAGCTCCACCTCACTCAGCTCACTCTCGGGCAGTGACTGTAGTTTTCTCGTCTCACGCTCTGTCTCCTGGGGCTTGCAACATACTTTCTTAGCAGACATGGCCCGGGTAACTGCGCACACGGGGATTAGGCCTGGTACCTCTTCCTCAAGCTACACTGCCTCCGTGGAGTCCACCGGGTCCGTAGGCAACACCCTCACTGGGTTCATCTTCCCACCCGATAGGTCATTGCCTAACACAAAGTCCACACGTGAGACAGGCAATCTATTGACAACCCCTATGAGAGCATGGCCCGTGAAGAGATATGTTTCTACCCTCACATTCACTAGTGGAGCTTCCTTGGGTCCCGAAGGTCCATATAGCAAGATTCGGTCTCCAAACTCTTCTCGTGGCACCAAGCCATCCAATATCAGGGACTGCAGCACACCAGAATTCCGTAATACGGTCACTTTTCGTCGTACACCACATCTACTAACATAGCCCTTAGACAGGAACGCATTGTTATTCCCACAGAACGGATCCTTAACTACAGATTCATTAACACTCTCGGAACCTCTCACTCTCCTAAGAGGAGGGACACCCTCACCTACTTTACTAAGTGGACCTAAAGTTGAGAAGAGACTTACCGGCCTACTTTTGGTAAAGTCTCTAGATTCCTTCTCTCAAGCCCAGCAATCCTTCGCCTGGTGCCCAGCCTTGCCACAGTGAGAGCAAAACTTTACTTTCTGGGAGTATTTCCCATGACTTTTATGTGTTACCGGCAAGGTAGCAGATTTAGGTGGGATTAAATAACCTTTGGTCCTCCCTCTGCTGTCAAAGCCCTTTGAACGTCTCTCCACGTCAAGTTTGAGAATTAGGCACGTATTCATCTGCTAGTTTCCCTGCCTCCTCAAAATCCTCCGCTGTTTTAGTTATTTCGTACTGCAGTACATCACGGGGTACACCGTCCACATATTCCTCGAATACTACTAGTTTTAAGACCGAGTCAGCATCATGTTAAGCTCTTTCGGAGAGTACACACTGCACGCCTAACTTGTACTTCTCAAGAAAGTAATCTAGGTAGGTTTGATCAGAACGCTTACTTTTAGCTCGAAATCTGACTCGGTGTGCTTCCGGCCATAAGTGATAAGAATTCAGCACTGCCTGTTTCACGACCTCATAATCATTACACTGGTCACCGGTCAACGCAGTGTATGCAGACTCAGCTTTGCCAAAAAGGATGGTACGTAACACTGTCGTTCAAGCCGCTTTCGGCCATGAGCAATCATGAGCAGTCTATTCAAATTTAAGGTAAAAGGAAGCTACATAATCTTCATTGAACTTTGGTACGAGATGTAAGTTACTCAATTGTGACGACACTGGTCCTCATGGTGAAGAGTTAAGTCAATGTTTTTCACGTTCGAGCGCAAACCTAGCTTTTTGAGTCTGGAACCTAGCATGTTTTGTGCTCCTTCTGTACCTGCAACTGTCTTTGTTGTGCTTGTGCATTGAACTTAACTATCTCTATACTGATCCTTGGGTCTGCAATGACGTTAGATTTGTTGTGTTGCACAACGCAAGATAACCTTATCTAAACGTTATGGGATTAAATTAAAGACCAGCATTACATTAAATCTACTTATAATGAAAGAATTCAAATGTACAATTTGAAGACATAAATCATGATTGAATCATTAACGTTAACATTGAACTTGAGTTTAACATTGAACATGAGTTAACATTGAACATGAGTTAACATTTGTACATAACTTAATATTGCAGATAAGATTTCGAGCCAGGAGATCTCTTTCCTTTATGACAGTTCTTCGATAACATTACACTTTGATAATTATAACGGGCTTACAGGCTTACAGCACAGTACTCGGGTAACAGGCTTACAGGCTTAGAGCAGGGGTGGACCACTTACCTCGTTGGACTAGAGAGAGAGGGATATCAGCGGGTGTCATGGGTATTTATTACGAAGACGAATCTCGCCCTGCTAGCTATAACACCAACCTTGATAGGCTATGGGATTACGAGCACTTTTGTTTGGTTGTTTATTCTAGCGCCGCATATTCCGTGAAGCTCACACTCTTCTTTAAACCTGTAGCGATGACATGTCCCGTACGGTGGTGAGATACTTCGTAACTGATTGACAACTGAAGGACAGATAACCATCTGGCTTCAGAATTAAATTATTAAACCTAATGCTTGGTGTGAAGAGAAGTTCCGAGCCATTGTCAGAGGAAGACATCTCTATACACAAGGTCAAACACACGTTATATACACGAACATGTGGGCACACGCGCACACGTTCGTAACACCCCCGCCTTAAAGGAGAAAATTCCTGGAAGAGGAATTTTCTCACCTTAAGAGCGGGATAAACAATCAGCTAACATATCATGTGCGCCAGCAATACGGTGAATATCTAAATTATACTCTTGAAGGAACAAGGCCCACCTAATTTACCTTTCATTCTTATCTCGGAACTTATTAACATATTTCAATTGGTAGTGATCAGTATACACCCTAATGACATTGCCTGATCCTTCTCAATGGTGAAATAATTCCTTTAGGCTTGATTGAATTTCTTACTAAAATAACTAACAGGGTGCTCAACATGGTTCTCGTCCTCCTGCAAAAGGACGGCACCGGCTCCCACATTGCTGGCATCAACAGCTAACTTGAATGGTTGATCGAAATCAGGGGACCGCAAGATAGGACTATTACAAAGTATGGATTTTATTTGTTGAAAGGCTATCTCACACTGTTCATTCCAAACATATCTAAAATCTTTCTTCAATAAATCTATCAGGGGGTTGCTACTGTTGCAAAATTTACAATGAACATCCTATAGTACCTAACCATACCCATAAAACGTCCACGTTCTCTTCGATATCTTCGGCGCTCATCTCGGACAACGACTGGATCTTTGCAGTCGGTGGGGCTATCTCACCTTGACCGACCACATAACCCAGATATTGCACCTTGGCCTTCACAAACTCGCATTTCTTCCAATTGAGAACAAGGTTAGCCTTATTCAAAACCGTCAGAACGTTGTCAATTCTCTGTAGATGTTCGTCCCAACTCTGACTGTATGTCACAATATCATCCAAGTAGAGAGACGACACAACCAGGCAGGTCTCTGATGAGGATGTCCGTGAGTCGCTGAAATGTAGTAGAGGCATTCTTCATGCCAAAAGGCATCACTTTACACTTATAAGTTTGTCCTAGCATTAAAAAGGTGCTGATATCTTGTGCTCTCTCCGTCAATCTAATCTGCCAGTATCCTTTTCTGACATCTAGTTTTGACAGGAAACGAGCATTGCCGACGCGATCTATGCAGTCTTCCTCTCGTGGCAGGGGGTAAGTGTCAGTTCTTGTCACCTCATTAACACGGTGGTAGTCAATACAGAACCGATAGGTCCCATCGGACGAGGATACGAGAGCAACAGGGGAGCTCCACTCTGACTGACATGGCTCAATCAGGTCGTGCTCAAGCATATAGTTCACATCAGTGCAAAGAATGGCCGCTCGTTGTGGGCTCACCCGATACGGAGCGAATTTAACCGGTCGGGCTGCTTCCATCTCCACATCATGGGTTGTGAGCGAGGTCTGTCCAGGTGTGTTTCGGAAGATTTTGGGTGTTTTGACAACAAGGAGGGCATCTGCATATGTTGTTCTTCCGTCAGATGCAAAATTATCGTCTCCCATCTCCCGTTCGCGCCTCCGTCAGGTTCCCAAGCCTCCAAGGCACTCGCAGCTACGTCGTCGACTTCGTCACACACGGCTACCGTTGGACGTTGGATGATGCATACTGGCATCTTCGGTTCCAAAGGGTGAGGATCACGACTGAAATATGGCTTAAGCATGTTGACGTGGCATAATCTCCGACCTCTGCGCCGATCGGGGGTAGAGACAAGGTAATTTGAGTCTCCTACACTCCGGATAATGGTGTAGGGGCCCTGAAACCGGGCAGCCAAGGGTTGAACTGGTTGCGGTAGTAGAAGCAACACCTCGTCCCCCGCCTCAAACCTTCTCAAACGAGATCGTTTGTCATACCATCTCTTTATTCGGGTTTGTGTCCCTGTTAAATTCTGCCGAGCGGTTTCCCAACACCTTCCTAGTTTCTCCTTGAACTCGCTAACGGATTCCAACAGTCCGACACTCTCACTCGAGTTGAGAAACACGTCTTTCAGTAACTTAAGAGGCTTTTGGACCTTTTGGGCAAACATCAGCTCAATGGGGGAGAAACTTTGAGATTCATTGGGCACTTCTCTCGTGTCGAAGAGAAGAAGTGGGAGTCCCTTATCCCAGTCCTTAGTGTTGTTAGCACAATACTTCTTTATCATGGACTTCAGGGTGGAATGGTAATGTTCCTTTGCTCCCTGGTTCTGAATGTACTAAGCAGTGGAGGCAATCTTACCGATACCCAGCTCCCTGAGGGTATGTTGAAAAGTCCTGGACATGAAATTGGATCCCCTATCAGATTGCACCTCTTTTGGGAGTCCAAATTTTGTGAAGAAGCTAAGCAGCTCCCGGACAACAGACTTGGCTTTCAAGCTTCTCAACGTTATTGCTTCGGAATATCTCGTAGCCATATCAATAATACTTAGAATATAACAGTGGCCAGAGGAGGTTCTTGGCCATGGGCCCACAATGTCAACTATGACTCGGTGAAACGTAGCTTCAAATGGGGGAATAGGAACTAAGGGGGAAGCCTTAGGCTTCTGATTAGGTTTTCCCATCACTTGACATGTATGACACGTCTTTACGTACTGAGCGACATCCCGGCGGACACCAGGCCAATATACATTCCGCCATACTCTGTCCAGGGTCTTCCTTCCCCCTAAATGACCGGCGAAATTTGAGTCATGCGCCAGCTTCAAAATCTCCCTTCTGTAAGGACGCGGCACTAACACCGGGTGAAGTGCCTGCCACACATTGTCTTCCACATCACATGACACTGGACACCACCTCCTCATTAACAACCCATCTCGGAAGTATTAACCGTCAGTCAAAGCTTCAGCCGACTCAAACAATTTCTTAAACTCGGGTTCGGCTCATTGCAATTGCAAATCATCATCCTCACCTGTCGACGCGGGGTCAGCGTCTAACTCAGAAAAGAAGGTATCAGCGAGCTCCATCTCACTCAGCACACTCTCGGGCAGTGACTGTAGTTTTCTCGTCTCATGCTCTGTCTCCTGGGGCTTGCAACATACTTTCTTAGCAGACATGGCCCTGGTAACTGCGCACACGGGGATTAGGCCTGGTACCTCTTCCTCAAGCTGCACTGCCTCCGTGGAGTCCACCGGGTCCGTAGGCAACACCCTTACTGTGTTCATCTTCCCACCCGATAGGTCGTTGCCTAACACAAAGTCCACACGTGAGACAGGCAATCTATTGACAACCCCTATGAGAGCATGGCCAGTGAAGAGATCTGTTTCTACCCTCACATTCACTAGTGGAGCTTCCTTGGGTCCCGAAGGTCCATATAGCAAGATTCGGTCTCCAAACTCTTCTCGTGGCACCAAGCCATCCAATATCAGGGACTGCAGCACACCAGAATTCCGTAATACGGTCACTTTTCGTCGTACACCACATCTACTAACATAGCCCTTAGACAGGAACGCATTGTTATTCCCACAGAACGGATCCTTAACTACAGATTCATTAACACTCTCGGAACCCCTCACTTTCCTAAGAGGAGGGACAGCCTCACCTACTTTACTAAGTAGACCTAAAGTTCGGAAGAGACTTACCGGCCTACTTTTGGTAAAGTCTCTAGATTCCTTCTCTCAAGCCCAGCAATCCTTCACCTGGTGCCCAGCCTTGCCACAGTGAGAGCAAAACATTACTTTCTAGGAGTATTTCCCATGACTTTTATGTGTTACCGGCAAGGTAGCAGATTTAGGTGGGATTAAATAACCTTTGGTCCTCCCTCTGCTGTCAAAGCCCTTTGAACGTCTCTCCACGTCAAGTTTGAGAATTAGGACGTATTCATCTGCTAGTTTCCCTGCCTCCTCAAAATCCTCCGCTGTTTTAGTTATTTCGTACTGCAGTATATCACGGGGTACACCGTCCACACATTCCTCGAATACTACTAGTTTTAAGACCGAGTCAGCATCATATTAAGCTCTTTCGGAGAGTACCCACTGCACGCCTAACTAGTACTTTTCACGA